>NC_056524.1:233424439-233457382 GCF_019175285.1 Sceloporus undulatus | reverse complement strand
ATAATAATAATAATAATAATAATAATAATAATAATAATAATAATAATAATGTGCCTGCAAGTCATTTTTTACTCTATCATGGGGGCTCTATCACGGGGTTTTCTTGACAAGTTTCTTCAGAGAAGGTTTACCATTGCCATCCTCTGATGTTGAGTAAGTGTGACTTGCCCAGTTTCCATGGCTAAGTGGGATTTGAACCCTGGTCTCCAGAGTCATAGTCCAATGCTCAAACCACTCTCCCATGCTGGCTCTCAGAATTCTAAATGCCCTGCCCCAAACTGGCTATCCTGGGATTCTAAGGATGTTGCCAAGGTAGTCAGGGTGACAGGATGTCCTCCTTTTCCCCTACATGTGCTACGTTTTAGACTTACAGTATGCCCAGGGGTCTGGGAGGAAATGCATATTGTCCTCTGTTTTTAGCTATAAAACCTGTCCCTGTGTCATCCCAGCAGTCAAGCAAGAGGTAGCTCAACAGATTATTACTGCCCTGGCTGTTGCAGGCTGTGGAAAAGACTGTTGCTGACCATGTGGTGGTTTTGTTTGTTTGTTTCTGATGCAGGTGTAGAAAGGAAAAGAGGATCTGGGTTGCTGAAGCAGATCAGCAGCACCAAGCAGAAGTGTGCAATTTTGGGATGTGGAAGAAGCAGGAGGGATGACAGAACAAATGAGAAAACTACAGATAAAAGAGATTGTTGCTAGTAAAGTAGAATTTTAAGCATTTGTTTTGCTCAGAATCTGATAAGTATATTGCAAACCAACAAGGCATTTTAATGAAGGTAAGTTCATCAGAAAAATATGGTTGGATATATAATACAATATATGTGATATAACTGTAAATAAATCATAGAGTCAACCTTGGAGCCCTGGGATCAAACTCACAACATTGTGACTGCAGTTCTGGCTTTTAACCACTGTGCCACCAGGGCTCCCTTGGGCCACCAGGGCTCCATATGAAGTGAATTTATACTCATATCAGTGTTTTTAGCTTTTAATGGTAATGTCCTACATATTCCCTGGAAATCCCTACATTTTGCAGTGTCTTGTCCTCCTTTGCAGTTATGACATCTGGTCACCCTGGTTAAAGTGGAATATAACATTATAACTGTGTAGCGTGAATGGATCTTTGCTCTTTATTATGCTAATTGTCCACATCGTTGCAGCACCTGTGGTCATGTTATCCCTTCCATCTATGCCACTGTCACTTACGCTGGCCTTTATGTTGAGATCTATGTTGGCTAACAGGATCATGGCCACTCTTACAGCTTTCACAAAGAATCTTGGCAATTATTGTTCAGTGTGAAAATCTCTTTGCACCTACCAACTTGCCCTGTGTTATATTTTTGGGTGTTTCCTGGAAAGAGAGAAGAATACCATAGTTGTCTATACCAGTGCTTCTTAAGCTCTCTAATGTCTGTGTGGGGGGGCCTGTTCTTGCATCCCCCCGATATGCCTGGGACTATCACCCCATTTGTGCCCATTGGCTAAAAGTATTCCTATTTTATTTTATTTTATTTTATTATTTTAATCATTGAATTATTATCAGTAAGAAGCTTTATTCTAAATGTTAACAAACTATAGTCTGTTGTAAAACAGTCTGGTGTATGCTAAAGTAGTTGGAGCATTGGACTATGATTCCGGTGACCAGGGTTTGAATCCCAGCTTGGCCATGTAAACCCACAGGGTGACCTTGGGCAAATCACATTCTCTCAGCCTCAGAGGATGGCAATGGCAAACCTCCTCTGAACAAACTTTGCCAAGAAAGTCCCATGATTGGTTTGTCTTAGTGTCGCCGTAAGTCGGAAGCAATTTGAGGGCACAAAACAACAAAACAACAACAAAATATGGAATATATTTTTCAGGTCCAGATTACTTATAAAATTTTGGACAAAAATATCCATGTTTGATGTCTGATATTAATCCAGTTTCAGAGGCCTTTTGTCAAGTATTTGGAGATTATACATACATACGTACATTTACCAATGAGACATTATAAACTGTGAAATAATTTTATTAATTTCATGATTTCGTGGTAACACATAGAAATTGTTAATTGAGAAAATAAAGGTGAATTCTTATTACACTCAGGCAGTGCAGAGAAAGACATATGACATACTGTTGTTATGAATGTGATCATGGTTGTAAATTAAGATGTGTGCTATTTAAATGAGAAATAATAATAAATAAGTGATCTTTCCTAGCAGCCCAGTAAAAACCCTTAAATATAATAATTTCAGCAGTCTTGATTGATGGTTTGGCTGGTATAGCTAAAGCAACACAAATGATGGAATACCCAGGAATAGGTTTGTGGATCATTATCCTTATCTGGATAATTTTGTGGATCATTATCCTGACCTTACATGAGAAATTCTTCATCTTAGTCATTAGACTGGCATTATTACAACAATTTCATGCTCCCATTAATTCCTCTTCCCTGTACTACCAAATCCAATATGTTTGTTTGATAGTTTGCTTGACATATCCCTCATTTGCCCCACAAGTGGAACTCAAGGCATCTCACAGAAAAATACTAGGAATACATAAAATGAATGAAAGCATGAAAACCTTACAAAACTTTGGAAGTTATGAGGCAAAATGAGATTAAATTCACAGCTTTGACTATTGTTTTTGCCAGTGATATGTCATATGTGTTTGCATTAGTGTGGTGACAATAAGGGCGTGTGAATATACTAGCTGGATATACAAATCCAGCAAAGAACAGCAGAATTGTTTCAACTTTCTATGGAGGAACTATTGTTCCCTCTTGAATAAAGTAATAGATGTTTCAAAAGAGCTTTGAAGTCTTTCCAGCTTTTTCACAGCACTGTGAAATCTGATACTTAGGCTTTTAAGCAGTCTGTGAAAGTACAAACTGTAGTACATGTGGAATTCATTCACTGACTTCCAAGCAGAAGTCTGGGGGGAAAAATTGTGTAAGAAGAAGTCTAAGAAAGGGGAAAGGGAGAGTCTGGAATAAAATGTGGCATGTAACTGTCAACTTTGGCACACTTTCAAATGTGCAGCTTCCTACAATCATGAGGTGAGCTGAAACTTTTCCCCAAGGCCTCAGATATGTGATTTTCCTTTGAAACCATCAAACTGTTTTCACTATAAAATGAAAGCAGAACAGAAACAACAGAATGACGTGCCTCTGTAAGGCATTCCAGAATTAAAGCTTCTGACGGATTGGAAATTGGGGTCCCCCCCACCTTGTGATTCTGTCTTTACTTAGGCCTCTGTGTTAATGGCTTGTTACACAAGTACTTCTTACTGCCAGAAATGTAACAAAATCCCTTAAGTTATTCATGCCAGTGGGTAGGTTGGCAAGCAGCATTTGCCTAAACTCACAGCCCTGTAATCAAGGGTTTGTTTTTGGAAGGGAAACTAGAGGATAATAAGATGTTTTCTTCTCCTTGAGACAGCATAGTTTCTATCATGTTCAGCTTAACAGAAGTGGGATCTAGGCAGAATCAAAGGATAGCGGCACGGACGCTCCTGCTTTGAGTGTTCAGGTCACAAATAGTAAACCACTGCTTTGTATCCAATGAGGCATTCTGAAAATGGCAGTAGTATAGTGGACAGAATATTGGACTTGTGATCGAAGTAGATGTTTAGCAACAATGCTAAAAGTCTAGTATCTTGAGTTTGGGGAGGGCACAGTTTGTTGGGGAAGACCAGTAAGCAGGGAAGAGTGCTTAACCTCTTCCTAAACTCACCACATCTGCTTTCACCTGGCTGGGAATCCCAGATATCATGCTTATTTGCTGGAACTAGAGCATGGGAGGTGCAGAGTGGATTTGGAGTAACATGCAGCCGCCAAGGCTATTTTTATTCTCCTCCTCACCCAGGATTCTCTTCTTTTGGCAGACAAAGAATTGCCTGTCCTGGAAGTATCCAGGAGTGATCAATTGCAGTCTTCTGCTCAAACTCCCCTGCCCCATAATATCATAATACTGTATACCAGTTTTTTCAAAACTGGACTGGACTTTCAGACACTCTATTGTGGTCAGGGTGGGATATTTTGGCCAGCCTATGCAACCCCAAAGGAATCCAAGAGCATTAAATGGCCCCTGATGCTACAAAAATTGTCGACCCCTGGACTAAGATACCAAATTAGGAGGAGTAGCTAATACCCCAGAGGACAGGATCAAAATTCAAGAAGACCTGAATAGATTAGAATGCTGGGCCAAAGCTAACAAAATGAATTTCAACACAAAGAAATGTAAGGTACTGCACTTAGGGTGGAAAAATGAAATGCATAGATATAGGATGCGGGACACTTGGCTTAAGGAGACTACATGTGAAAGGGATCTATGAGTCCTAGTAGACCACAAGTTGGACATGAGTCAACAGTGTGGTGCGGCAGCTAAAAAGGCCAATGCAATTTTAGGCTGCATCAATAGAGGTATAGCGTCTAGATCAAGGGAAGCAATAGTGCCATTCTATTCTGCTTTGGTCAGGCCTCACCTGGAATAGTGTGTCCAGTTCTGGGCACCACAATTCGAAAAGAATATTGACAAGTTGACAAGGAGGGCTACTAAAATGGTGAAGGGTCTAGAAAACATGGTTTATGAGGAGAGACTTAGGGAGCTGGGTATGTTTAACCTGGAGAAGATACGGTTAAGAGGTGATATGATAGCCCTGTTTAAGTATTTGAAGACATGTCACATTGAAGATAGAGCAAGCTTGTTTCCTGCTGCTCCAGAGACTAGAACATGGAACAATGGATGCCAGCTACATGAAAAGAGATTCCACCTCAACATTAGGAGGAACTTCTTGACAGTAAGAGCTGTTTGACAGTGAAACACACTATCTTGGAGTGTGATGGAGTCTCCTTCTTTGGAGGTCTTTAAACTGAGGCTGGATGGCCATCTGTCGGGTATGCTTTGATTGTGATTTCCTGCATGGCAGGGGGTTGGACTGGATGGCTCTTGGGGTCTTTTCCAACTCTATGATTCTATGAAGGAATGTGAGTTGCCCAGGATCACCCAGTGGGTTTCTATAGCTGAGCAGGGATTTAATCTTGGTTCTCTAGAGTCATAGTCCAGCTCTCAGAATTCAAGACCACACTGGTTTGTAAGTTGTCTGTACTTGTTGCATACTGCTCTGTCAAGAAATGGGAGAAAGACAGAATAATGACATGATTTTCTTATTAATGCACTGTGACCTTCTAACTGTCCTCCTTCTCTACCAATGCTACTTCTGTTCAGGCTGCTTCATGGCACTCTGAATGTGGAAAATGTTTCAACACTTTGGACATCTTTGCTAACATTTCAGTTAGACTAGAAAATGTTTCCATGTTTGTATTTTGGAGCAGTGATTTAACAAATATTCATACTCCTTGAACATAAAAGAGGGCTTAGTAGAATATTTCTTCTATCCCACCTTCCAACAATGAAGATTAAGTTTGTTTATTTTGTTTTAATTGATGAGTAAGAACTAAAAGAGAGCTTTACAACATGCTTTGCCAGAGGATCTTTCCAACATTAATGAGCAGACAAATTCATCTTGAGGAAACAATTTGCTGCTAAAAATAGATGCTAGCCGAACTGTAACCAAAATAATTGTGGAAGCGGAGCTAGTCAGGCTCCTGATTTCTAAAAGCACAAGGAGATGAACCTGTTACAAATGGGCTTACAAGACACATACTGAGATTGTTTTGAAATTAATTCACTTTCAAGCTTCCATTGAATATGGTTACAAAGGTTTCCTTGAGAATTTTTTCCAGGCTTCAAAGCCAATCAGGGCCCTTTCACACTACACAATTATAGTGCTTTGGTTCTACTTTATCTGTCATCACAACATCTAATGCAATATTTTGGTTTGTAGTTTAGAGAGGAACTAGCTGAAAAGTCTAAATGCACCTCCCTAAACTGCAAATATCAAAATTCTATAGGATAGACCCATGACAGCTAAAGTGGAATCATAGTTCTATAACTTGGTAAGGTAGATGATCCCAGCAGTAAGTTTACAGTAAGGTATGAGGCTGAAAGGGAAAATATCACAGATGTCCTGTTTATAGAATATTTAGGCCAAAACACTGAAGAAGCCAAATCAAATGTAAGATTTCTGGGACAACGGTCTTCTTTCAGTCTTACTCTTCTAATAGTTGCAATGGATTTGACTCATTTTTTTTAAGTAGCTGAAAACTGCCGCTATTTCCATTAAAAGAGATCACTGCTGCTTTTTCACTGATTAATACATGCTCATCCCTGTTTGCAAGAAGTAGATTGTTTCTTGGGGTCATCAAGTAGAGGACTAGCATGTGCTACATATGTCACATGTCAAGAAAGGTATCTATAAGAAGTAGGAATACACTACTGGTCCCACCTGGATGTAACATGGTCTATCTAGCTGTGCCCTAAAGGTATCTGAAAAGTAACTGCTCATGTGTACATATGTATGCTTAATGAATGGATAAGAGGGAAAAGGTTAGTTAATAATAATAATAATAATAATATTTATTTGTATACCGCCCTGTGGCGAACCAATCCGGGCGGTTGACAACAGTGATTATAACAGAGTAAAATATAAATTTAAAAACATTATAATCCCTCCCCTCCTTATAAAAGTATTAAAAAATATGACAGATTAAAAACACAATTAACCATTGAGGTATGACCAGCAGTGCATTACTCTATAAAATGCACTGCTTCCAAAAATATGAGATCCTGGAAATTGTTCCATATAAGGAATCACAGCTCAGTGGTCAAGGGCATGCTTCACATGTAGAAGATCTCAAATTCTCCAGTTTAAAAAGGATAATATAGGAAGTGATAGAAAAGAGCTCTACTTGAGTCACCAGGGAACAATTACCAGTCAGAGCAGATAATCCTGTGCTAAATGGACCAGTGTTCTCACTTGGTGCTAAATAGACCAATGCAGACTAATAAATGCATTCACATATGTGCAAATATCCACTGAGCAACCTCTTTAAGAGTGCTTATTGTTCTTGGTACAGCATGTAAAGAAGACTAAATATTTTCCATTATGATTTTTTGTGAAATGTCCATTACAAAGTGTTGCTAATGGTGATTCGTTATAGCACCCTAGCTGTATTTCAGAGGAAGGAACTGGCAAAACCACCCCTGATATTCTTTGCCTAAGAAAACTTTATGAAATTCATGGGGTCACCATAAGTCAACAGGCAACTTGAAAGCACATACACACAATAGAATCCTAATGGCTAATCCTTGTTTCATGTTTTTAAATAAATAGAATATTCATATCTCACCCTATATCTGAAGATCTCAGGGCAGCTTAATCTTTTACTATCCATTGTTTTAGGGATGTGGTGGCTCAGTGGTTAAGATGCAAGATTGGCAGTTTGAAGCCCAAGCACTGCATGATGGAGTTTGCTCCTATCACAAGTTCTAGATGTAAAAATAGAAGTAGAGAAATAGGTACCACTTCAGTGGGAAGGTAAGAGAGTTCTGTGCAGTCACGCTGGCTACCTGACCACAGACTTGTCTTTGACAATGCTGGCTCTTTGGCTTAATAACAGAGATGAGCACCACTTCCTATTTTCGGACATTATTTGACTGCCTTATCAAAGGGGAAACCTTTACCTTTATCTGTTGTTTTACATTGACTTTATTTTATTAGAATATGTATATCCCACCCTATATCTGCAGATCTCAGGGCAACTTAATCTTTTAAAATTAGTGTTATTCTCCATTGTTTTAAATTGATTTTATTGTAAGCTGACCTGAGATCTTCAGATATAGGATGGGATATAAATATTCTAATAAAATAAAATTTAAAAAATTGCATCCTCACAACAGCTCCCATTTTTTGGAGCCTGTTATCTTTGCCACATAGCATTTGGTGGGGCTGAAAGCCAGCTAGTCCCCAGTGCATACACATGTGCTGGGTTCAGTTTCTTGCTTATATTAAAATAGGGTTGGGTTACCATTGGCACTTGAATGAATATCAAAAACAATCTGTGGGTGGCCTCAGAGGGAGAGAAGGAGAGGCATGCACATCTCCATGATGCCTCAGTCATGGCAGCAGAGGAAAGGCCCTCCCCACCTTCCCAACTGCCAATGTTGTAGTCTCAGAGGGAAAGAAGAAGAGGCAATATCTGCTGGATTTAATCCCTTCCACCATTGCCATGCCCTTTCCTTGTGTGTCATGTGTTTCTGATTGCAAGCCTGATTACATGGAACTGAGTTTGTTGTTGTTTTACTTGTAAAGTGCCATGTACACTGTTGGCAATAAATAAATAAATAAATAAATAAATATAGACCTTCCCTTCCTTTGGTAGCTTTCTGAGAATGGAATTAGAAGAAGAGAAAGAAAAGGAGAGAAAGAAGGCTGAAGGAGAGAGATGGATAGTGGGGATGGGAAAGGGAGGAAAATGGTCCTTCCACCTTTTGCCTTTGACCATGCCTATTGCCATATTTGACTTCACCCAGCATGCGACAGATTGTTAATCTTGAGAAAATGAGGTCAGGTTCCGTGTCACTGGAATGGTGAATCCACTCTGGATTTTATTCCACAGTGTAAAGGAGCCATCCACTGTGCTAAAGGCTATCCCTAACATAGTTTCAGCACCCTGGACAGCTCCTTTTAATTCTGTAAAATATATTCAAGAGTGGCTTCACTGCACCACTGATTTGGAAGTTTCCAGTTGCCCGAATGAAGCCATACATGGAAAAAAAAATTATTCTGCATTAGAATACTGAAATGCTTGGGACCAGAAGTCTTTTGGATTTTTTTTTTTTTTAGTATTTGCATATACATAATGATATATCTTGAGATGGGACCCAACTCTAAACACAAAATTCATTTATGTTTCATATACACCTCATACGCATAGCCTCAAAGTAATATCATACACAAGATTTTAAATAATTTTGTGCATTAAACAATAGTTTGTGCACACACTGAACAACCAGAAAGCAAAGCTATTACTATCTCAGCCACTCATGTGGACAATTTTGGATTTTGAAATATTTTGGATTTAAGAATTCCAGATAAGGGCACTAAACGTGTATACTCATATGTAACTCGCAGTAACTGATGGTCAGAGAAAGGTATCAGAAAAATCTATGAGCAAACAGCAGAATATTTTCCTGATTTTCTTTCTTTCTTTACTATGTGTCTAGTGCAGTGTTTCTGAACCTGTGCTTCGATGAGCTCTTAGGGCTCCACATGCACTTCTCAGGTGCTCCATAGCCACACCAGGAAAATGAAAGAAATAAAAATTGAATTAAATTAAAGAATAAGAATATATTCTTATTTATAATCCTAAACATTAACTTGTAAGACATAGGGTAGTCCTGCCAGGACTATTTGAATCTCCCCCTGCATTTTCTTTCATGTTGGTTCAGGCCATAGAATATTTTAGTGTAGGAAAGTTCATTGTATTAGTTGTGGGAGGAGCTGTAGGATCCCCTGCATTTTTCCAGGTTTGGTTTGCCCTTTCCCAGCATGCTCTGCTTTAGCTAGAGGTTGTTAGTTTGGAGCAGTCTTTGCTGTGAGCAGGCAGAGAGCTGTCTTTTGGTGGCAAACAGGCCCAGGCAGCCGGAAAGGGCATTTCTTACACCTTAGCCATTTTAGTTACCAACAGCAAGTGAATAAAGGAATACAGGAGCTGAAAGACCCTGCACCAGCTCCGTTGAGAGAGGAGAGCAAACCAACATCAGACCCAGAAAGATGACACCCTGAAGATTGCTGAAACTGTAAAGTATCTTTTATTTCAAGTTATTTAGAGCTGGGGAGGAAAAACTCTTTATTTTTGTTCTTTAAATTAAACTTTCCCCTTTTTGAACTTTACACTCAGCTTCAGAGCCTTTTTGGGTAAAAGAGTTTGATCTCACCAGGGTACCTTCTGTCATCAGAGTTGGAAAGATTGTTTCAAGCCTAATTATTAAGATGAAACTCAGTATGTGAAATATGTCTCTTTATGTGTGGATGGGAGAGAACGATCCTTTCTGTTATGTCCCCCCACATGTTTGGTACTCCCTATCTCAGATTAGCTGAAAAATTAACAAGGCATTGCTCTAGAAGTCTTGTTACACAATAAGGGCTCCCACAACACAACAGTGCAATGTGAAAGAGGAGAACATTTTTCTGGCCCAACATAGGGCACCCATGACTTTCTACTGTACTCTGTTCAGCATTACCAGTGCCTCATGGCTCTGCTGAGGGCTATTGCGCTGCTCTTTACACTGTCATTCTCAAGGGCAGCCAGTCTTGCAAAGTGCAATACTGTTTCACATTATGACCACTGTGTAATAACCATGCTGTTCTCTCCACTTGTGCAATGACCCCAATAGCACAGCTACAACAACATTCCCCTCTTGGGAATACAACCATTCGGCAGTATCACACTTTTAAACTGTTTAATCACAAGTTGGTTTACAATGTCCTGAATTTCCAATAGGACGCCAGGTATATTTTTAAAAATAAAACATTTTTGTTATAAGTTGCAATAGGATTCAATCATGAAATGCTGACAACAAAGAAACAATGATTTCTTTTTCCTTTGTTGTTTTGCGCCTTCAAGTCATTCCCTACTTATGGAGACCCTAGCCCTTCTTTATTCCCTCAGGGGAGGAAACAGTATTTGACATTGTGGGAGACCTTCAGATGTGAGACTTTGGGCTCTTATGGGAGAACTAAATTAAAATGCTACAGGCCAGTGTGTATTTTAGAAAAAGTATATACACACTTTTCTAGGGAAATAGAAAGATTAGTGTTATATGCAGATACTTCTCTAGAGCAAAAATGTTTGGGTCCACACTGGGGATACACAGACTGTATTCTGGCATGGTAGAATCACTTTGCATCATAGCTGGTGAATGTGAAAGACCTGAGGAATATTTATTTTCTTTGCAAAGCCAACAGTGAGCTTCTTTGGGAGGACCCTGGCCTTTGGCAGTTCATATTTAATGAATGGCAGCTGCTTGGGAGCATTTGTGGGCTGCTGGAATGTTAAAATATGGCCAACAGAAAGGGAAGCAGGCTTGTTAATGTATAAGCACTGGAGAGAAGTTGTTTACTACTACTGCTACTTCTATTTAATATCATTTGCTAGTGGCTCTCTACAGAATGACACAGAAAACTAACTATTTGAGGGATGTTTCTGCATACATACAATTTATCTGAAGACTGATATTGTCACGTAGCACACGCAACATGGCTTCAGAGCAGGTCTGGTCTCTACACTCTCTGCAGCTGGTATGTAAACTTCCTCCTACTGCAAGTTTTCTTTGTCAGTATGGGTACACAGGGGCACTTACTCCCAGTCTGTAAGGAATGGTGCATGGTTTTCCATGCTTTGAAGCCAGGGCTGGGAAACCTTTGATTCTCCAGATGCTGATGGAATCTAACCCCCCACTTGTCACAGTCAGCGTAACCAAAGTGGGGAGGTTGACATGCAGACCCCATCTCCCCCCCCCCATTTTTCCCAACTCCTTTCCAAATCTTACTTTCATAATGTTGTGACACGGAGAAAACACATGAATAAATCAGTACATAGATACAAAAAGTGTCAGCCAGAATGATATGAAAACATGGAACCCAATATTACCCAAAGGAGGGAGAATGGTGAACATTGCCAGCTGCTGAACAGGGAATGTTCTTATGTTCCCCAGGCAGATCAAACTAAAGACCCCAAGAATCTCACCCCCCCCCATAGATATACCCTCAACAATCATCCAACTCAGCTTCTGATTGGCTGGGCCTCAAGGGAAGACCATGTGGCAGACCCAATGTGCAGAGCCTCATGGATCATCTCAGGGTCATGTGACAGACAGTAGTTGCCATCACCACTTATGTGCCAATCTTCAGCCTTCAAATGGTGAACAGTGCATTTTTCCTAATTAACCTTAGTGATGCAGCTATGACAGTGTAAGCTTTGCTGTCTGTAATATGAATTTGGGGTGTGTCTATATAACTAATCCCATCAGTGTTATCCTACTATTTATCTCTTAATGAGTGGAAGTTTAGAAATCCCCAGGAACTGAACTGACAAGTAATCAGATGCTCTAGTGAAGAATTGCAAATTATGTTACAACTGGTTTCTTCCTTCCCTTTGGTCTTAATGCTAATGTTGGTATATTATAGTTATTGCAACATTCATACAAATGGCTAATAAAGCAAAAGAGTAGCTTCTTTTCTAACCTCTTTTTAAACAGAATAGGCTGCATATTTTGACAGTTTCTTGCTAGACAGCTGCAATTATTTATGGAAGCCATATTGCCACTGTATATGATTGGGGAAATTTCTTAAATGAAACAAACATTTGGCTCATTTTGGAATCTCTCTGTTATGTAATATAATACGGGGATTGTGTGAAAATTTCTCTGTCTCTCTCTCTGTCTTTCTCTCTCTCTCTGCATGTGTGTGTGCATGTGTGTGAATGAGAAAGACACATAAAAACCCAAAGTTATACATTATTGTTCTGGGAATGATTTTTCTTGTATTGTGTGTATGCTCTTCCCAAAAACTTGTTATAAGCCTCCTTGGATCTTGCGGCAGGATAAATCAGGCTAGAAAATAAACAGGCAGACAATCAAGTTATGAGAACATCTCTAGATTGCATCCTATTTGACTAAAGTCCAAGTTATTTATTTTTAAAAGATACATATGTATCTGTACATACTCTCCAACATTTCCTAGGTGACAATTGGAACACATGTGACCAAGTAACATCAGAGTGTGGTCAAAATGGTAAAAGTTATTAATAAGGAAGAACATTAAAGTCGAGAGAGCTTGCAGCAGTTTGTGTTTATGTGACCTGATTGGGAAAGATTGGAAAGATTCCTCCCCACTGCTGAGCTGAATGCAAACTACTTTTGCACTTTGAACTCATTTTGCAGCAATTGAAAACAAAGGGGGGAAGTGGGAAAGGAGAGAGAAAGTGGGACATTTTAAAAGCAGTTGAAAAAGTAGTATAACAAAGGATTAATTAGGATTGTCCCTGCCAAATTGATATTGTTGAAGAGTATGATGTGCATGTGCCTTTAAGTTGCCTGTCAAATTATGGTGGCCCCATGAATATTATAGGGTTTTTTGAGAAAGAAATACTTAGAGGTAGTTTGCAATTCCTTTCCTCTGAAAAATAGCCTGCCACACTTGATATTCCTTAGCAGTCTCCTATCCAAGTACTATACTAGTCTGACTCTGCTTAGTTTCCAAGATCAGACAGGGGCCCATTACAGACGGGTGTATAGTACGGACTGGGTCCATACTAGGGTTAGAAAGGGGCGTCCCTTCCGGACGCGCCTAACTCTAGTACGGATCGAATCCGAACAAAATGGCGGTGTCCGTTCCACACGGGGGCTGCCATTGCTACGTCACCACTGCGGCGCCTCCAAACGAGGCGGCGCGGTTGTGACATATTGGCGCCGTGACAGGGAGCTCCTGGGATTTGCGTCGCTGGCGCAGCCTTTAGACAGCTGCGCCAGTGACGCAAGGCAGAAAGGGGCCGAGCGGCCCCTTTCTGCTTGTCCCCACTGCTGTCAGGTGTCCTGGGGCATGAAGCCCCAAGGACACCCCTTTGCAGGCTGCGGGGAGGCGGCCTTTTGCTGCTTCCCCGCGGCCTGGAAAGCGGCAGATCGGGGCCTCAACTGCCAGAACGGCAGCCTCTGGGTGCCGTTCCTCTGGCGGGGAAAGGAACACCTACAGGCCACCCCAAAGGGGTGGTCTGTAACGCGCCAGGATCTGCTATCTTCAGGGTATTTAGGCCAGCTCTTTAAAAGTCATAGAGAATCCTTAGAGATCTCTCATTATGTTTATTAGAAATGTTTCTACCATGGACCTCCAGCAAAAGTAAAAATGGAAGATCTTATGTGTACGTGCATTGCAGTCAAATTCATATGTATGTACTTTGAATGCCGATACGCCTTGATGAAAGAAGAACCTGCCTCATACATTGCTTAAAAGGGCCATCCAGCATATGAGACTCTCATACTGCACCTCCACTAAGATTATCTACAGTATCACTGGCCATCTGTCTGTGAGGTGGAGGGATGCAAAAGGATTGATTCTGCTTTCCAATATGGTATCCTTAAAAAAAGAAAAGAAAAGATTTATGTTTTTGCCAATACTCTGAATGATGATACTCATAGATACAACTGCTGCATGACAGCAGAAATCAATTTCATTTATTTAGACATTTTATCTGAGTTGAATTGTTTTCTTTTCCACCTTTCTTCCAGAATTGGGAGTCAAGACACTTACAAGATCAGACAGGTACAAATGAAAGTGCAATAAGTTATAATATTGAAACATGGTTGAACAAATATAATATTAAAATAGAACTGAATTAAAAGTCAATTTGATGCATCCCATGTTAAAAGCCTTATCCTCAAATCCCATCTAAATAGGGTAGTCGTTGTTGGATGATGGAAGTTCAATGGAGGGTTGGGCAGCCTAGCCTTCCTAGAATTGAAGTTCCACAACCCACTGAACATTCCTCTGACAGTGATGGGAGTGAGAGTAGGATCTTCCCTGAAGATTTCAAAGACTGAGCATTCTCATATGGGAGGAAACAGTTCTTCAGTTATGACCTGCTGCATTTGTCATGCGTATACAATAAGATATGGTTGATTAATTCACCAGCTTCCAAAACTGAGGGCCATAAAAACTTTTTAAAAAATGTCTGCTGGTTTTATAGCAATAGCAAGTTCATTTCTATACTGCTTATCACTTAAGCACTCCCTAAGCAGTTTACAATGTGTAAGCTAATTGCCCCCAAAAAGCTGCATACTCATTTTAGTGACCTATAGAAGGATGCAAGGCTGAGTGGACCCTGGAGCCCTGCCTGGAATCGAACTCACAAACTTGTGGCTATGAATGGCTGCCACCAGGGCTCCTATAAAATTCCTGTTGAAGGAATTTGGATTTCTAAATCCAAAAATGACCTCAGATTTGCTCTATCACATACAGTTTTTTCACAACTTACTTTGATTTTTCTATGTTATAATATGAATCATAGAGTTGGAAGAGACCATAAAGGCCATCCAGTTCAACCCCTTGCTGTGCAGTAATACACAATCCTAACACTTCCAGCTGATGGTCATGCAGTCTCTGTTTAAAAACCTCCAAAGAATGAGACTCCACCACTTTCCGAGGGAGTGTCTTCCACTGTTGAACAGCTCTTATTGTCAGGAAGTTCTTCTTAATGTTGAGGTGGAATCTCTTTTCCTGTAGCTTGCATCCATTGCTTCAAGTGTACTTCAAGTAATTTCTGACTTAATGTGACCTTAAGACAATTGTATCACAGGGTTTTCTTGGTAAGATTTGTCCAGAGGGGGTTTACCTTTATCCTCCTCTGAGACTGAGAGAGTGTGATTCAAGGTCAATCAGTGAGTTTTCATGCAAAGTGGGGATTCAAACCCTGGTCCTCAAAGTTGTAGTCTACTGTTTAAACTACTACACAAAAAAACTTTTCTAGTAGATTATACTGACTGCTCTTTTTAACTAGGTAGACTAGAATTTTACAGCTATACCCAGCCAAACATCTTGCAGCAGAGGTGTGGAAAACTCATGAGTTGCATTCCTATGCAGATCTATTTGGGATTACGTCCCATTGTACTTAACAAAATCTGCTTCCAAATAAATATAGATCAGATTGCACTTAAGCCACCTACTTGCCAGCCTGTCCCAAGTTCCTATAGACTATGATCTCTAATGGAGCCAATATTCCAGCATTCATGAGTCTTACTTTTTATATTATGAATGTATATTGCATTTCTGAACTTCTCTGCCATTCCTTATCTCTTTCATGTTAAATGAATCCCTTTCTTTTAGTTAGATGTGCATCAACAGAAACAGGTATCTTTTTATTTCTCTTTGTCAGTTGGAGTTCCACAAGGCTCCATTTTGGGTCCGTTGTAATTCTCTATATACACCTCTATATACACCTCTATATACAACTAATCTTATTAGTTCATATGGTTTTCAATATCACCTTTATGCCAACGACACCCCAGAACTTTCTCCAGACACTGAACGTGTCTTTCAGCCTACTCAATATGGATGTGTTATCAGTGTTTAAAACTTAACATGGCTAAGACAGAATTACTCATTTCCCCACCAAAACCTACTTTACAATATACAATAAAGGAAATCAATAATGTCCCCATCCGTCCTGTGAAGGAGGCAAGTAGCCTTGGTTTTATCTTCGATTCTTCATTGTTGTTCGTTCCCCAGATACAGGCTGTAGCTAAGTCATGCCAATTTTTCCTTTATAATAATGCTATAATCAGACCCGTGTTATTGGTCTCTTCTGCTAAGAGCTTAGTTCATGCCCTGGTTATCTTTCACCTTGACTACTGCAGTCTTCTTTTGATGGGGCTCCCTTTGCTGTGGGAAGGAAGCCACCCAGTAAGACAACAATACAGATTTGGAGGAAAAAGCCACAAGTTTATTAACAAACAGCACAAAGGGTAGGGCTGGCATAAGGTCTGGATCTGGAAACACCAATCAACACCTCGGTTGATTGATGTAAAGTTGCTTGGTCACAACCAAGCATTGGGATGACGTAGTGGCAACGGGAACACCCTCTTGTATATATGCAACTGGTCAGTCGCATATTCCAATAAGCCCCTAGTCACTGGGAGATGTTCACTCAATGTGGCCCCCGCAATGGCCACACCGCCTGCCTTCAGCGCTCCCGGGTCCAATGGATTCCCAATCCAGTGCTATGGAACCCTGGAAACCACGCCCACCAGATCTAGGACCTATGCTTCCACCCTAAAACAAAGTTGTGACAAAAACACCCTACCCAAGGGGGGGGGGGGGGGAGAGCAGAGCTAATGGTGTTGGATGGCATGCGACGTGGCCTGAAATAGGCCCACCCACCAATGGGGGGCCTGGAAAGAGCAGAGTCACCACCTCCCAGGCCCTTATCACCAATAGGCTGCGCTTGGAGGTCTGAGCCAGCCAATCATGTCCTCTTCCCTTTTGCAATGCAAGCTGGGACATGTAGTCCCAGCACCTGGTGCAAAAGAGCTGCCATTTCCATCCCAGCAACCAATGGCAGGCCTTCTCACAGGCCCAAAGGCTGCTGGGGTGAGACAGGACTCCGCAGTTGCAGAGACTAGGGTGCCTTCTGCCCTAGCAACAATGCTGGCCCAGTAAGTAGGGTGGCATCATTTGTCCTACCTTAGTCCTTTAATCTCCATTCAACATTCTGCTGCTAAAGTAATCTCTTTGGTTTGCTGTTTTGATCATGTCACCCCACTCCTGGTATCTCTCCACTGGCTGCCCATACCTTTTAGAATCTGTTATAAGTTGGTTCTGTTAGTGTTCAAAGCTCTACATAATCTCATCACCCCTTCTGTCTGTTCTTATTTCATTTTACCATTCAGCTCGAGACCAATGGTCCAGAGGCTTGGGCTCCTGTTTCAGCCAAGGGTTTTGTCTTCTCTGGATTAGATTCATCCTTTTTCACTTGTGGTACCTCACTCTTGGAACCGCCTCACCAAACATCTACAGACGATTTCCTCTTTGGCCAGTTTCAAATCTGAACTAAAGACTTTCTTATTCTTGGAAGTATTTTGAATTATAATTTGACATTGTTTGTTAATCTGGATTGCTAATGTATTATCTATTCTATAGTTTTTTTACAGGGTTATTGTATTTTAATGAGATAATTAGTCTAATCATGGTATATTATTTCTATCTTCTGACTTTTTAGATTGTATGCCATTGGCAGGTTATGTGTTGATTTTATGATGTCTGTCAAGTGCCATGTAGGTTATGGTGCTAATAAATAAACAAACAACAACAACAACATAGTTAGATTTATAAAAGTGGCTCCTGTATTTATTTTGTATGTTACTATTTGCTTTCTGGCTTTCTCTATACTATGTTAAGAAATTGACATCTGATATACTGGAAGGTAGGTTGAGGCTGTTAGCATTGAAGCCTTTGTTTCTTTTATGATAGTTTTTCTTGTTAAAATCCCCCTCCCCCCGGGAGCCATCTTGCAAGATGTGGTGTTAAATGTACCCTTGCATTTAGAATATATTAAAAAAATTAAAATAGCACCTCCTGGAGGTCTGACAATTTTGGGAATTCTAGCAGACAAAGAGAATACCATGGGAATTTTCCTCTTAATGCAAATAGTAGCTTTTTTCTTCATGTCTACAGCAGGAAGAAAAAAGATAAAGTCCACATCTACATGTGTTGCAGTCCTGAGGACTAACCAGCCAGTCCCCAGTCCCCCCACTATTACTTGCATTTTAAAACACTATTTAGTACATTACATGCAAAGTCTTCTAGTATGGCCCTCATGGGATTATATTAGCAACAATATAATAATTTCCACTTCCATGATTTTGGCTGGACTTCTTTAAATCCGCAAATGTTAAGGCATTGTTTTAGGAAACAGTGCTTGTGAATATTTTATTGTTTCATAGCCACTAAAGACAGAAAGAGCCCATTAGGATGAGCTAGTCCAAAACTTGTTAAATATTTAGTACCTATTTTTATCCAGTTCCACTTTTATTACTCCTAATGCTAAATAAAGGCAATGTTTTCAAGAAGAATATTGACCTTTAGTGTTCTCTCTTTCCATTTTTAATTTGCCTCATCTATGAAAGTACATGGAGAGTCTATGTTGGAAAAGAATGTCTGTACACATAAATGAGGGAAATTAAAAATGGAGTTAAGAGACAGAAAACAAAAGATATAATAAACACAAAGTCATGGTAAACTAAGGAAATCAGTTATGAAGACTGTGAACTTCCATGGTGGGGGTGGTGAGACCTTTCAAGGTAGACAATGCAAGCAAATATGTAGATAATACGTTTTTGTATGAGTTTAGATACTCAATTCTAGAAAAATTCACATGGCCTAGTTCTATGCTAGCATAGTTAGATTTCAGAAAATTAGAAAAGGAAAAGAAAATATTGGAGTCACTACATGTATATCTACTAAAATTAAAACTTGTGTGGTCTGATGGGTCACTTAAAATATGTTCTGTGGAATAACACAAGTCTTCTAATTCTGCTTTTGTTTTGTTCCATTTAGCTGTTCTCAACTCTATAATTGTTCTTTCAAAGTGTAAATATTATGACCAATCCCCAGCAAAGTTTAGATGAGGCCTGCAAAATGTAAACTTGCATGTCTGTACAAGAGAGTGGGTGAACATTGCTGTGATTTGTAAGAAATCCAGCTTCCCACCCTTCTTGGAAAAAAAAATATGTTGCAGGTTTTACAAACCTTTCAGAACTGGTCACATTAACTCAAATTGGTTGTAGGTGCAAATATTTAGCAGTTTCTTCACAGCACATTCCATTGAAAGTGGTAAAACTTATGCCCAAATCGGGGAAGGGGGGAATCATGTGACCCTCCAGATGTTGCTCATCTGCAACTTCAACAATTAGACTTCATTGGTTATACTAGATAGGGATGATGGGAGCTGCAGTCCCAGTGGTGGACCAAATGGGGGGGGGGGCAGGGTGCACTCTACCCTGGGTGGAAAATGAAAGGAGGTGCAATGGTTGTTCCTCACATGCTTCTCTCTCACTGAGGTTTCAATAAAGAGAAGGTCTCCGCTGTGAAGGACACGGATTGAGCAGCAGACAGGCACAGCCTGCCTCAAGGCAAGCTGATGTCCTCTCCCTCCCCTTCTCCTTGGACCTTCCTTGAATAAGGCAAAAGGGAGGAGATTGGACTGGAGCAGTCAATCATAGGTGCCACTTCCTTTGAAAATGAAATCATCTGTCTTCAAAGTTGTACTGCAGCAAAAGTTCAAATGGAGGGGGAGAAAAAAGAGAATCTAGCACTGCTTTCCCGATACCCATTGTTGATGGACTGGAATTTGTGGATATTTTCCAATTCAGCTGTTTCTCTTTCCAGTCTTCCTTTGCAGTTTCTTTGTTAAAGGGCAGCTTTCCTGAGGTCAGATATGGAATGTCCAGGAAGAATCCAGAATGTATTGGCCTCCTGCAACCATAAATTCATTGGCTATCCTTGTGCAAATGTGTGTTAAGATCTACACTGTTATATATGGCAACATGGAGATCTATATAGGATCTGACTTTCAAGTACAGTAGCACCTGCGTCATACACGGTCGCATTATATGCTGCTTCTTCCGGTGCCATGCACTTGAAGAAACAATGGCGCATGCGCCACCGTGAGCACAAGCCCCATTACTTGTAATGGGGCTTGAACATATGTTTACCATGTGTGTGTGTGTATGTATGTGTGTGTGTATGTGTGTGTGTGTATGTATGTGTGTATGTCTGGAATGGATCCCCCATATAAAACAAGGGCGCACTGTAAATGTGTTTTGGATTTTCCTAAGTATTATTGTTAGACAGACTTATGAATATTATGGCCCATAGGTAAGTTATTGTATCAGGCATGGAAAAGGAATAGCTCCACATGCATAGCCAAAATATTAAAACTTGTAGTTTTATAATAGTTTTTATTAACTATGGCCTGTTACAGACTGCCAAAATAAAGCTTCGGGTCTCTTTGGAGGTATGCTGTTTAAATGATGCATGCATCCTAAGAATCCGGAAGCTGCACTAAAGCTGCACTCCAGTGCTTAGGAATGGAGTGTGGCTTTGGCGCGACCTCCGGACTCTTAGGACCCATGCATCATTTAAAGAGCATACCTCCAAAGAGACCCGAAGCAGCTTTATTTTGGCAGTCTGTAACAGGCCTAAGTTTGAGACAAAACAAAATCCATACAATGAATAAGCAATGTACGAACAATTTTGGTATAGTGGTGATGAGCAGTAGCTTCAACAGTGCCCTCAGGGCCGGCTTTAGGTATTTGGCCAACCTAGGCGAGAAATATTTTGGTACCCACTGTCCCCCCTCATAAAACATAGATTCCAATCGCTCGTCATAGTATTGAGAATTAGTCAAAAAGCCAGTTAGGTTTCTGATTACATAAAGATAAAAGACATAGGATACAGGAAGGCTGTGCGCCCCCCTGTCCCCTAAGACAATGTAAAAATAAATAGAGTACTCACCTAAACAATTAAAACTTCCTCTTTACTTAGTTTAAAACTTGTCATAAGAATGCAACGCAGTATTAAACGTACTAGGCAAACATTCAAAATCAAACACAAACACTGAAACACTATTGCATGATCACTACTAAAAATGCAAAACACGAAAAAAGACTAGTTTGTTTGTTGTAGACAGTAAACTCAAGACAACTGGCGACTGGCGTTCTGTTTTGTGGCACCAAGGGTAAGGCGGGTGGGCAGCAACAGGAGAGGGGGCCGTTGACCTTGAGGTGACATTCAAGGCGCATGCGGAAGGTGGATGATGTACCATGTGATTGTACCATGGATACGGGGGCGCACATTTATGTTTTGGCCATTGTACAAAGAAACTGTCATACGGTAGCTTGCTTTTATATCGCTTGCTGTAATGAGTTTTCACTTTAATATTGTTTAATCACGCAAAAAATTATACCAAAAAAGCTGCTGCACCGCTCCTAAATTTTGCCGCCCTAGGTGGCTGCCTAGTTGGCCTATATGGATGAGCCGGCCCCGAGTGCCCTGTTTCATAAATAGGAAGAGGACATCTAAAATATTGTACCCCATTTGCCTCTCTAATTCTTTGTTTCCACTACATCAGCTTCCAAACTTGCAAGGTCTTGGGAATCTACTTTAACATTGGCATGGCTAATCTGGAATTTTAATACAGAATGAATTTCAGCAGGGAGAAATGTAAGGCACTACACTTAGGGTTCATTCCCACTTACACTTACACCATCATATGAAGACTAAAAGCAAATGTCTTCATTTTTTGGTGATACATAAATGACCTCTGTAGATAGAGCCTTGTCTTGCTCCAGCAAAGCAATTTCATGGACCATAACTGATGTTCTAAAAAAGTTGTTGTGGTTTTGTGGTATTACTCATCACAAAGCACTCTTGATGCAGGACATGCGTGATATCTGAAGCAGCTTTCACTTGAGACTTTGTCTGTATGACCTTTTGTGCTTGTAGCAGCTGTGTTTTTAAAATTCAGCTGGTGTTAACTTGCCAAAGGCTCAGGCAGTCACATGACTGCTGTCCACCATGTGCTGACTGCTTTTGGACTGATCCTTGGTGCACAATTGGAACCATTGCTTTCAAATACTTATAATCAAGCATAAGCAGATGCTCTTAGCTTAGCATAGTGCTGGCAGGCTGCAGCACCTAAAAATCAGGGCATGGAATTACAGGTGCAGTTAATGACAGATGCAAAGATGGAAGCTCAGGTGTTGGTGGTTCAGACAAGGTGACCAGAAATGGCAGACAACACACAACTCATATATATATATATATATATATATATATATATATATATATATATATATGCTGCGGTTTTCTATCTGGATTTCAAAGGAAAGGGCTAGAGTAATTTACACAGGCAGAAATAACAGCTTGCTTTGGGGCCTAAGCTAACACTGTCTATTTACCAGCATGTTTTGTCTGGAGAGGGAAAGATTAACAAACAGTTCTTGCACAGCTCTTTCCTCCATCTTTATATTGATCTGCGGTAACAGTGTTCATAATAGCAAGTGGGCAAGCATCTCAAGGCACTGCATGCATTAACAACATGTGGTTGGTTTGTATTCCCTGTGCATTGAGCCAAAAGAAGAAAAAGAAGAAGAAAAAAGAATAAGGCAAGCTCTTCTGACTTCTCTTTAGATTTCTTTTAAATATATTTTTAATTAATAAAACATTCACTGTGGGACACAGTATCTAATTTTGTTTAATCTATTTTTCTGGCAATTTACCTTATTTTTCAGTTGACAACACTTTCTAATTAACTGTCTTCCTCTTTGCTGAGGGGAAGAAAATTCAATCAAGATCAAGCCAAGCGGTAGTTGGAGAATATTTACTATGACAGACTGTTTTCAATCCATATTATTTGTCTTTGGGTTTATGCAGTGCTACAGGTTCTCTCTCTCACATGCACACTTTCTCTTCAAGGATTTTCACTGCAGTGTTGGTTTGTGAACTTGATTCACATACTTTCTCTATGTGACTTGGTGGACTAACCCAGAGATTTGTTAATATTAATTATTTAAATATAATCACCAGAATACTAGATTGGCTACATAGGCTGCATCTATGCTGCAGAAATAATCCAGGTTGATACCACTTTAACTGCCATGACTCAATAGTGTGGGATTCTGGTGTTTGTAGTTTTGTGAGATATTTAGCCTTCTGTGTCAGAGAGCTCTGGTGCCAGAACAAAGTACAGGAAAGCATTGGGCCATGGGAGGAAAAGTGGTGTCAACCTGGATTATTTCTGCAGTGTGGATGCAACCTGTGCAACCTTGCCTGACATTCCCCTGCTTGCTTTAAGAGCTGGCTGCCACATTGGGCAAGGATGTCCATTCAATTTTGATCAGAGTACAAGGAGGAGGATATTACTACTCCCTCCTACCAGAGAGAAGGCTATTAGAAGGGTTTACAACAGGAGTTCTGCTTCACCCAATAAAGCATTGCTGAAGATAGTGTTTTTCCTTCAGAAAAATACACTGTAGTACAGTACATGGAAATTCAGCCTTTCTGCAGTTGGTATCATTTTTGCAAATGCAGGGTATCAACTTTGAGGAGGTCTTACCTGTTTCAGGCAAAGTTGTCCAGAATGGCTCATTAATGACATTGTGAATTTTAGACCAGCATCATATGGAGGCTGTGCAGACAGTCCCTAAGGGGTGGCCTGCAGCTGTCTCCAGCTGTGCTGGATGGGGGTCATGGCAACCACATGTCATGGTCCTGATCTGGCCTTTCCAGGGCGCAAAAAGGAGCCACAAAAAGCAGCTCCTTTTTGTGTCCTGGAAAGTGTGTGATAGCTGCAGCACCACAGCTTTAAGGTGCTCCTTTGGCACTGTGGCCCTGTACAGCCCAGCCAAAATAAAGCTGCTTCGGGTCACTTTGGAGGTATGCTGTTTGAATGATGCATGTGTTCTAAGAGTCCGGAAGCCATGCCAAAGCCACGTCCCAGTCCTAAGAACTGGAGCGCAGCATTGGTGTGGCTTCCGGACTCTTAGGACATGCACATCATTTAAACAGCACTTCCAAAGTGACCCGAAGCAGCTTTGTTTTGGCCTGTCTGTATGGGCCCTGTGTCATGTAAATGCAGTGCCAGAGGAGTGCCATGATGCTGCATGCCATGTGGAGCGGTGTGCAGCATCAAGCAAACATGGGGGTGAAGTCGGGGCATGTGTCACAATTAAAAAAGGACATTGAGAAACTGGAGCGTGTCCAAAGGAGAGCGACTAAAATGGTGAAAGGTCTGGAAACTATGCCCTATGAGGAACGACTTAGGGAGCTGGAGATGTTTAGCCTGGAGAAGAGAAGACTAAGAGGTGATATGATAGCCCTGTTTAAATATTTGAAGGGATGTCATACTGAGGAGGGAGCAAGCTTGTTTTCTGCTGCTCCAGAGACTAGGACCCGGAGCAATGGATGCAAGCTGCAGGAAAAGAGATTCCACCTCAACATTAGGGAGGAACTTCCTGACAGTAAGGGCTGTTCAACAGTGGAACAAACTCCCTCGGAGTGTGGTGGAGTCTCCTTCCTTAGAGGTCTTCAAACAGAGGCTGAATGGCCATCTGTCGGGGATGCTTTGATTGTGATTTCCTGCATGGCAGGGGGTTGGACTGGATGGCCCTTGTGGTCTCTTTCAACTCTACGATTCTATGATTCTATGAATGCCATGCCCTGACTCCATCCCCAGGTTGGCCTTAATGACCAGTCTGCACAGCTCCTTAGCTAGTGGTAGAACCTCTGGCATCAGTAGAATAACCTGTCCCCACATGTGAGATCTTTGGCAAATGGCTCTGTTCTCATATTCTTCCAAAGTTTCCCTTGTAGCTGGAATTAATTGCACATTATTCTTTTTTATTACCATATTCTTTCTTAATCTGTGTTAATACTTTTGTATGATGTTCAGCCATACAAAAGGATCACAACTTTTTAAGTGAAGGAGAAAACATGTTCAGATGCGATGTTTGGTTATGAAGTTGCCTTCAGTAATTCACCTGAAAATTCTGGGAACACAGTCCAAATAGACAAGGCAGTTTTCTTATCACATCTTACAGTGCTTCACATAATGTCACATTTTACCAGAGCATAGGACAAGGAAAATGCTTGGGCTTTCTGTGATTTTAGACCAGCTACCAAATACATTTTTCTTTTAAAAATAAAGTTGCATTTGGTGGTCATTTTGGAAAATGGCTACTTCAACCTTCAGAAGGTAAATCAACTGTGCCCCATCACCCAGATATTTTAACATTATAAGTAGCTTCCTCTGTGCCAAATTTCTTGATTTCGTTACAAATTACACAATAGGTTGTCTAATCTACTTCACAGTAATGTTGTTCCTATTGCAAATAAAATAACAAATATTAACTTAACTACTTTTTGTGTCAGTGAGTAATATTTTTTCATCACTTTGGGGAAGATAAAATATTTTCTTGGGGTATTCTTCATCCCACTTTCAAGCCATTTTCTTTTTTGGATGGATCTCACCCACCATTCAAAGCATAAAAAGTAATTGAAGTAATGTAACAAGCAATGTAACCTTCCAATGCAATGTGAAGAGTAACAGGTTACTTTTAGAGGGGTTGCGATGACTTATATGACAAAAGACCTTTAAAAATAAATTTTTAAAGCTCTGAACTGTTGGGATAAAGAGACAAGGTGTGAGGTGGAGTGGCATTCCACAATTCATCCGGGAAATGTATACAGACATACCTCACTTAACAAAGCCTCTGACAAAGAAACTCTTTTAAACAAGCCTGTTTGTGGTCAGCCCTGCTTTTCCTCTTTGCCCTCTTTCTAGCTGTAATTTTTAGCAGCAAAACATTGGGAACATGGTGATGAAAGACTGCAGAAATATAGACACAAACTGTAAACACAAACCCTATATTTACTATAGTTTTTTGTGGGTTTTTCGGACTTTGTGGCCATGTTCTAGAAGAGTTTGTTCCTGATGTTTTGCCAGCATCTGTGGCTGGCATCTGCAGAGAATGTTGGCATAGAAGAGAGCTGGATACACACACTCTCTCTCTCTCTCTTCCATGTTAATCTGTGTATTGTTCTGTTGTTGATGGCAGGGCCACAGGGTGGGAGGATATGCCCAGCCATGGACAACAGAACAATACACAGATTAACATGGAATTTCCTCCCTACAGTATTCTATGCCAGCATTCTCTGAAGATGCCTGCCACAGATGCTGGTGAAACATCAGGAATAAACTCTTCTAAAACATGGCCACATTGCCCAAAAAACCCACAAAAAACTATGGATGCCAGCCATGAAAGCCTTCGACTTCACCATGTATTTACTGCCTGCACTAAACAATGCAATGAAGCTTCAGCTGGGAAAAAAGTGGGATTTGACTCTAGCTGATCCTACACTAGCTGTGTGTGCCTGTCCTTAGCAGGCAAGCTAAACAGCAACTGTGGCCAGAATCATGAAAAGCAAAACAGAGAGAAAAAGAACAACAGAGGTACTGTACTTAGGGCGGAAAAATGAAATGCACAGATATAGGATGGGGGACACCTGGCTGAACGGGATGACATGTGAAAGGGATCTGGGAGTCCAAGTAGACCACAAGTTGAACATGAGTCAACAGTGTGATGTGGCAGCTAAAAAGGCCAATGCAATTTTGGGCTGCATCAATAAAGGTATAGTGTCTAGATCAAGAGAAGTAATAGTGCCACTGTATTCTGCTTTGGTCAGGACCCACCTGGAATATTGTGTCCAGTTCTGGGCACCACAATTCAAAAAGGACATTGAGAAACTGGAGCGTGTCCAAAGGAAGGTGACTAAAATGGTGAAGGGTCTGGAAACCATGTCCTATGAGGAATGACTTAGGGAGCTGGGGATGTTTGGCCTGGAGAAGAGAAGGTTAAGAGGTGATATGATAGCCCTATTTAAATATTTGAAGGGATGTTATATTGAGGAGGGAAAAGCTTGTTTTCTGCTGCTCCAGAGAACAGGACCCGGAACAATGGATGCAAGCTACAGGAAAGGCTGTTCGACAGTGGAACACACTCCCTTAGAGTGTACACTCCCTCAGAGTGTAGAGGTCTTTAAACAGAGGGTGGATGGCCATCTGTCAGGGATGCTTTGATAGAGATTTCCTGCATGGCAGGGGGTTGGACTGGATGGCCCTTGTGGTCTCTTCCAACTCTACGATTCTATCCTCAACATGTGAAAGAAAGCATAGCTCTATATGTTTAGCCACCAAAGTGATATCATAACAAATGTGGAGTCTGGAGGAGAAACAAAAATTTCCCTGGATGCAGTTTATTGTTTCATTTCAGTTCTGAATTAAATTCAGTTTTGAATAAAAAAGTTTGGTTAAACATTTTGAAATGCTCTTCTTTTTTGTGATGTAGGAACCTATCCCTATCCTTGCCATAATATTCTGCCTTTGGTACCATATTTTCTGTTAAAGAACTAATACCCAGGAACAGATCTAACTGAGGCATACTTGTAGCAGATACAGTGATGTTAGAAGAGTGACTGCTGTGGTTAGGCATTTGCAATCTGTTTAAATAACTAAAATTTTGGTTGGCTGGACAGGAGACTAGAGCTAATAATGTGTCAACTGCCTTTCCTTCACTGTGGAGCAAACCCAGATATTGTCCATTTTTATTTCAGAGAGAGTAGCTGCCAAGCACCTTTGAACTCTAGAATATTTAATTTTACTTGACCCCTCAACTCATAAGAAAAGTGAAGTTGGAGGAAAGAAGAAAATTATTCCCGGATAATTATTCCTGAGTGCAATTTACTGTTTCATTTAACATGCACATTTTATTTCTTTTGAATAAAATGATTGGGGATTTTATTTTATTTTTTGTCTTTTGCTGGAGACAAAATGGCCACACAAAGTCTTGTGGGAATTGTTCATACGGGACGCAGTCTAGATGTTCTGCTCAACCTTGCTTCGTTAAAAACCAGGCTGTCAAGCAAGATTGTGTCTGCAAGATATCAGTGATGGCGAATATTGCCCGCTAAGTTGTTACGATTTGTCTGTCAATTAGTAAACATTATGAAAGACAGGACTAAACATTCTTGTTCGAGACCAAAAGGAAGCTGTTCTTTGGGCAAATAAATGTTTCATAGACCTGACCTCTCCTCCCTCGCTATTATTTTTTAAAAGGTGCCCCTATCTCCTTTCTATCTAGCAAACAAATGTCTGCCCTCAAGTCATTTCCTTTGGGGCAATTTGCCAGGAATAACAAGCCAAACCTTAGCTCTCAGTGTAAGAAGTTTCACTTTACTGAGCAGAGTTCAAGTGTACTCTATTATCCTAAACTAAGTGATAAAAAAGGCCTTTGATGATAGCGGTCTGAGTGACATATATAGGCCAGTGCTTCCTGTGGGGTGAGAGAGAGACAGACTCATTAAAGGAAACGGTTTGTCAGGGTCACTTTCTTTTTTCCTAGTTCAAAGCTATACAGCAAAGTTCTGATGACTAAAAACACAATTGTGTGTGTGTATGTGTGTGCGTGTGTGCGTATAAATAAATCCACAAACTGACTCCATTGAGTTCAATGGGACATACTCATTTATAAGGAGGCAGAGGATTGTAGCCATAATGACATAATTACACAGCAAAGAAAATAATGGGCTAGAGTTGCATTCCAGCTGAATTAATGGGAGGCTTGGTGCTTTTTACCAGTATAAGTTGTCTCAATGTCGGTGTTCTTAACACATGGCTGACCATCTCCTAAATGTCATCCTAAAAAGAGAAAGGCATTTTGTCTTTTAATGATGTAGGAAAGATGATCTTAAACCCTTTATATTATTTAACTTGCTTTTAAAAACTAATCATGTATGATAATTACCCATCTTTTTCCTGCACTTTCAAGCACATTTAAGACCACAATATCCAGCTTGGGTGCTTTGTTTTGTTTTGTTTTGGTTTAAAATGTTGGATTAGTGACTCAGGCATTGATCTGCACATGATATTGACAAGGACTATTTATATCCTATCAATCCTCTTATATAATTTTTGGACTTTTGATTCCATTGAGTGTTAATGATGTAGCTGTTGTGCCTGGCAGGTATTTGGAGGGTCACAGTTGTCTGGCTGGAAAAAAGATTCTGAAATGTGTCATCATCCTAGAGCATGTCAGTAAACTATTAAACTGAGCCATGGTTTACTTGTGGTCGCTGGTTGAATTTTGTGGGGATGGAAGTGCCATTAATAACAATAACAATAATCTTTCTAGCCCTTCCCTCAGTTTGGGATTCAAGGTGGCTTCCAACAGTTAAAACAAGCATAATAAAAATTCACAACATATACATTTGTAAAAAATCAGTTAAAACATAAGCCATCAAAACACCTAATAAAACAAGACTTATTTCCCCTGAAAAAGCAATACCCAAAGGTCTGCTAGAATAAATTCTTCACTTGGGTACAAAAAGAAAATCATAATGAGGATGTTAGATGGGGTATTAAATGTATTTTTGCATTTAATATGCATTTTACAAAAAACAATACCAGCCAGGAGGGGTGCCAATAATTACTGAGGTAACAGGAGAGACGGCCAGGGATTTTATCCTTTTCTCGCATGCTGAGGCCTTAAGGGAAATCATTCCTAGGAAACTAGGGTTCCATCGAGATGAAATCCCCCGTTGGCACCTCATGCTAGAATCCCAAGGAACTGTAAAACAGGTCATATTTAGGACTCAAGCTCACACTGTCTACACCAGTTAAACATGGCCAAGAAAGTATGAAAGATTCTAGTAGTACTGTAAGCATTTTTTAAAAACGGCAACACTGTATTCAAATCATACTCAGCTTAGAACACTTTTCTGAGTTTTCCTTGATTCCTGAATAATCTTATCATGGGTCAATGTTAGCATTCTGATCCCAAATTAAAGAGTTGGACTTACAAGGTATGAGTTTGTGGGGTGCATTCGCACTTTGCAATTATAGTTCTATTGTTCCACTTTAACTGCCATGGTTGCATCCTATGGAATCCTGAGGTTTGTAGTTTGGTGAGGCACTAGAGCTCTCTGAATGATAGAACTTCATATTAAACTTTGAAGGGAATGAATTTTCCTAACCAATTAATACTCCTGGATAAACTGCACAAAATAATTTAATAGATTTGGGCACAATTTCTCCCTTTATATGGTGCTTCAATTGTAATCACACATTTATTCTTTTTTGGTTGTAGTGACAGTACATCAGCAGTCAAGTATTTTAATATTTTGATTTCATTCACATCAGAGCATGTAAAGACACTTCATATATAGGTATATATAAGAATCTGAATAGTAGCTTTTAAATCTTGTTTGTGCATTCTGCTCTGTGTAATAATTTTAATACTAATTTTATTTGTTGTTGTTGTTTGCTTTCAAGTAATTTCGAATCAAATGCCATCAAAAAGATAAAAAGGTCTTAAAACATTTCAGTTTATGCAATACAGCATAATATGTGTACACAGTGTCTGCATGTATGTGCATACATACATCAAGTTGCCTATCAACTTATGGCAACCCCCCATGAATTTCATAGCATTTTCTTAGGCAAGAAAAAGTCAGAAATGTTTTTGCCAGTTCCTTTCTTGGAGATATAGCCTACAGCACCTGGTATTCCTTGGCGGTCTCCCATCCCACTCTGCTCTGCTTCCAAGATCAGACAGGATCTGGTGTCTTTAGGGTATTTCGGCACAGCCCATTCTTTTAAAACTTTGTTTTAAAAGCCTGTCTGAATAACAGACAACTGGTTCTCTAGCAACTGCTATTAACAAGCCTGTTACCTCTTATACTGGAAGTAATATACGGGTGTCATGTCTAGTAGCCATTGACAACCTTATCCTCCATAAAATACTTCCAGATTGAAAAGACATTTGAATGGTGATCATATATGAATGGATGGCATCACTAGAATATCACAGGGTGATTTACTTCTGCTTTGCTAGAAGGTCAGTGTGATGTCTGCAAAGTGTCACCATAATTCAGAAAGGATTCCCTGTAAGGGTGTACAACAGGAGCCAACTGAGTATAGCACATGACTCACCCTTTGAAATATTTCCATAGCTGCTCTGACCCCTTGTTTGATCTTAAGCAAAATATTTCTGTTTAAGCAACTTCAAAATGCAAAGTTATTTTGGAGAACTGAACTACATTTTATTACCATATGTGAAATTTAACAAAGTGCAACAGCAGGGGTGGGTGTAGGGAGGCAAGGTTAGACTTTTAATGACTGTAAACTCCCCCTGCCCATAAAAGCCCACATGAAAGGCTGTTGATGGGAGGAACTGTAATCCAGAGAAGAGCCATTTCAACAGTGCAAATGGTCTTAGCTGTTAACTGTCAAGTTCTGTTTGCAGTTTATTAAAGAGTTCTAGTGCACTGTTTGCAAGAAAGCTTTCAAAGGCCATATACAATGTCAAATGCAGAAACCCACCTACAGGGTAGAAAATATAATCTCTTCCCTTTGTATGCGTGTAAGACCATATAAGGGCAGAGAAGGCCTCTGAGCAGAGTTCGGCAATGTCTAGTTAAGTGAAAGACTCGGCATGAGCATTGCTATAGTCTGGGATTCAGTGCAGATAAAGGTTTGAACAGTCTAGCAAGATATTCCACCTAGGAAACTTCTTTTGTAATCTCCACTATTCATTAAACATTTTCCACAGCAGAAACAAGGCATTTGCTTAAAACAAAATGAACAACTTATGTTGAGCTTCACTCAAAATTGTGCATGTGCTTTTTTGTTTAAAAGATGTAACTACAGCTCCTTTCAGGTCTTACTCATGTGTAGGGTATTCATGTGATGAACCATGAGTGTAGTCATACTTCAGTGTCTTCCCCTAACAACGTACGCCAAGGCAAGCCACCCTCCACCTTCTTTGTATAGAGCATGGACGTCTGCAAGACAGTCTGTGCAAGAGCAATGGTTATGCATAGATACTCCATGAAAGAGGGATGCTTGTGAAGCCAGATATTTTGACAGTGTAGATGCCAATATATGATTGGTGTCCATCAGAGTTCCTTTGAAAATGCAATGTTGGGAGTGAGGCCAGCAACGTGGCTCTTCTTCATGTGAGTGTCCTATCTACACAGGACTCCAGTGTGGATAAGATTAAACATGGAATGGCATAGAAGCACAATGTGGAGATTAACATAAACCTGGCTTGTAGTTTGTATAGACAAGGCCTTTTTCAAATTCAAATCATGAGCTGAAGTGTTTGCTTCATTTTGTTTGTGAGCAGATTTTGTTGATGAAGTTCTGGTTATTTTTAAGATGCCATGTCACAGAGCTCTTTACAATTTTTGGATTAGATATTGCTACATACCTGGATCCAAACAGAGGGCCTCCTTCTGTCTTCTTGTTTATCCAAATGTACATACAAATTGAATGTGATCATTTACACCTTTATTATTTGTCCATTAAATAAGCAGATGCTAAAAATTCACTTGAGAAGTAGGTTGCTGCGCCTGCCTGCATGAGGGGTTTCATATCTCCTGAACTATGATCTTAGAGAGAAATGGACAAATATCACTCTATCACATTTTCCCAGTAATCAAAAGGATAAGTGACAAAATCTATTAAGGCAAATGACCAATACCCAGCCAGGTCTGGCTGCTAACCTCCCATCTCTGTCAGCTTCCTCCTGCCTGCCTCTTAATTGTAACTAGTTTAGAAGGAAGCTTTAGCTGTCAGCCTCTTCCTTAGCCAGTCTCTCAGTCTAATCTGTATGGAATTCAGCAGGGAAATTCCTCCTTAAAAGTCATGATAACAGTTACAGTATGTGGCTCTTGAGATGTTAGACTACAATTTCCAGGACTAGGACTACTGGGAGGTGCAGTTTTACATCATCTGGAGGGCTATATGATTACCATCCTTGCCAGAAAGTCTCACAGGCATGTAATATTTTTCCATCTTAACAATAGAGGGAAGGTCTTCATGGTTGGAGGTAATCTTCACTCATAAGAAGCAGTGGAGGTGGAACAGCAGAAGCGGCCCTGCTTGGTGGA
>NC_056524.1:233267671-233424429 GCF_019175285.1 Sceloporus undulatus | reverse complement strand
TCTCCATCCATCCATCCATCCATCCATCCATCCATCCATCCATCCATCCATCCATCCATTCCCACCTCTATTTGTAACTTGCCTTTTTCCCAGGGTGGGACTCATGGTGACTTACAAAAAGACAGTTTAACCTGGGTCTATTTGCATCAGCTGTTCACACAGCCAAGAATGTGTGTCTTTTAGAAAAACTAGGAAACCGCCCCCCCCCCCCATCGATTATCCTGGGTTAAGTGGTTTTTTTGGCAGCCCCCCTGCCCCAATTTAGGAGCTTATTACTCAGCATTTTAAACTGGCTACAGCCTCCTGGGCCAGAGACAGGATGCGGGATGGAGGCGGGGACTATTGCTCACTAAATTGCTGCCGAACCGCCGGCTGCCATCAGTCCGAGTCCCAGCTGCGCTCCACCAGCACTTTTTAGAAGTCTGAAAGCTTTTAAAGCTTGGACCTCGCTGGGACCCAGGCTGATGGCAGCCGGCAGTTTGTTTAAGCTCCTTAATCAGATGCATTTGAAATGCATGTGAACAATAAAGATTCAACTCAGATTCTACCTGAATTATTTTCACTATCTGAATAGCCACAGAGAGACTTTCTGTGGTGCTTAGTCCCAGAGAGAGAACTTCACCAAACTCAAGAGTAATTGAGGAAAGGGGCAGGATGGGGTAGAACAGAGAGATCAATAGCTTGACTCCAAGATATGAAAGTGAACTGCAGAAACATTTCTTCCTATTTGACTGAATTACAGTGAGCTGCCCTGGAACTGAAATCTGCTGCAGGGGCATTCCTCTGTGTCCAATCAGTAGGAGCAATACACTATTTGAAGATATGGAAGAGGTCTTTCACAGTTGTGTCACCCTCATTGGGGAATACCCTCTCTAAAAGTCTGGAATGACCTGCCAGAAGAGATCTGCCATATAACATCTTTGAAGGCCTTTAGGAAGGCAATAAAAACGGATCTCTTCTGGCAGGCATTCCCAAATTAACCTCCTCAGAATGTTCACTCTCCAGTTAGGAATTGTCGTTTTTAATGATATTTTAAGGTGGGAGGGAGATAGGGAATTAGATTTTATATGTTTTGCTATGTTTTTACTTGTGGTTTGTTGTGTTCTATTTTTATTGTTCTTATGTTTGTTGTTACCTGCCTCGATCCAATACAGGGAGAGGCGGGATACAAATAAATATTATTATTATTATTATTATTGTTATTGTTATTGAAAGCCCAGCTGGCATCAACACTGGGCTCATTTCAACACTGTGTTACTTTTTTAAAATAAAATTATATATATATATATATATATATATATATATAGAGAGAGAGAGAGAGAGAGAGAGAGAGAGAGGCGCCCAGTGTGTACAGGTACATGACTTTATATTGTTTTAATGTCAGCTTTTATAAAAATATAAAAATACTGCAAATAAATAAATAAATAGCCAAGCAAGCAAACAAGTAAGCAAGCATACAAGCCATGTTTATGAGCGACTGACAGCGGTATACAGAAGGGAAACTCCTGGTGTGTGTGCGTGTGTATAATGTGGTGCTTTAACCTGCTGGTTTATTTTGAAGAGAGACTTCAGTTTCCTACTAAGATTCTGGATTGGCCATTTCAAGGGTTGCTGTCTGTGGCAGTGACTTGATAGTTAGGAAGGCATTTGCAATTATCCAGAGACCTCAGGCTCCACATACTGCAGCTGGATAACTCCTGAGATTAAGTTATTTTAGAAGACACTCAAGGCAATGAACAATAAATTAGACACAAGCCAGGCATTAGCATCAGGTTCCTCTTGCCCCAGCTGCAACGAGTCTCCTGATTTTCTAGGAGCACATCACAGAAAAACTTGTTAGGATAATGTCAACAAGAATGTAAAAAACAAATGCCACATTTATATACCTTTCAAAGCAGAGCTTCCCAGCAAAGCAGAATAGTAAATGATAAACTTAGGGAATAGAACAACTATGCAGGAAGCAGAATACGTGGCATGACAAAACATTATTGTTTCCTGTAGAACTACTGGCAAAGCTTCATGTAGGCCAGTTATTGTCCTTTATAACATTACACTTTTTTGGTGTTTACATTATTTGATTGAATAGGATACTATGACTGCAAGGGGAAAAGTCTAAATACCCTGAAGGCAGTAAACACCATCCGATCTTGGAAGCCAAGCAGTGTCAGGTCTGGTTAGTACTTAGATGAGGGACTGCCAAGAATAGTAGGTGCTGTAGGCTATATTAGAGTGAAAGTAAAATGGCAAACCACTTCTTACCTATGAAAACCGTAAAAAAAATCATGGGGTAGCTGTAGGTTAACAGACAACTTGAAGCCACATACATGCATATACATGGTTTGAAGGGGTGCCTGTGTGCTAAACGTTACTGAAAAGCAATGTCATGAATGATTATATTTCAGAGCTGTATAAACAGGTTGAATGAACAGTATCCCACTTTAACCCTTTGTGTTAGATGTTCTCTGTCAGTCTGTAGAATGTGTAGATTCCCTCACTTTTCTGTTCGTTGCTGTAACATGTAACATGTAATATGTAAATTACAGAGATAATGACCCAATTAAAGTCCAAGCAATCAACCTTACATTAAGACAGAATAGTGTGTCAGGAAATGTCATAAAAGGAACATTTGGAAAAGAAAGAAACAGAACTAGTTTTCAATGGGGGATGGTGTGTATCTTTGAATGGAGAATCAAGCACTATTGCCTGCCTGCCTCCCTCCCTCCCACTCACCTCTGTCTCTAGTCAGCTCATGGTCATTGGTAATGTGGCCAATAATCTACATGCACCTTTCCTCTATGCCACCTCAACGCAAAAGTAGAAACTCTGCATCTCTAAAACTGCCATCCCCCCATGATTTTTTTTAAAAAACCAACCAACCAAACAAAACATCTTTGCTTGATGAAGAAGCCTGTGGGCTTTGAAAATTAGCACAATGAACTTTGTGCCTCTTTTGCTGGCCTGGTAGCGGCATAATTGCAACATGGACTTGGGCTTTTGAAAAAGAAGGTTTCGTTGAAATAATAGGTCTCTGCTCACCCCTCCAGCTTGGTTTATCTCATCCCCAAACTGTGTTCATTTTGTCATTCATTGTCAATCAGTTTTTAGTTTATAGTTTATTCAGACTGAGTTCTTGGTTCCATTGATCCACTAGATCTCTTTGATTCATTTCATCAACAGATGATAATTTTTAACTGAGTTACTTTTATACATTTGTTGCTTTTGCCATGGAACATATAAGCATTTCTTTTTGAACTTTTATGATAGGAGAGGGCAACTTTAGGACTCCAAATGTTATTTGTCTGTGATTCCTACCATCATCACCATTGGCTGTGCCAACTTAACCTCATGGAAGCTGCAGTCAAATATCACAAGCAAGGTCAAAATCTTCTCACTACTGTGTACCATGTCCATTAAAATGTGATGAGAGTAATGCATACACAAATGTTGTTTTTGTTTTGACTCTTCCTGAAGTATATTTCACTTGGCATGATATTGTTAACAAAAAGCTCTGTCTAGTGAAAGGATAGGCAGAGCAGACATGGGCCAGCCACCTTGTCTACATATTTGACAGATAATTTACTCATTGAAACTAAACTGTCTTTTAACCATTCCATTTTAAAGGTAACAAGGCCCTAAAAACTAGATTGATGTGTTCAAGCAGTTCCATAAAATAAAAGTGCAGCTTAGTTCCACTCAGTGAATATCTCTTAACATTCACCTATCAGTAAACATCTATTTTTGTGAAGTCTGAGTCACAGTAAGAGGGTTTAATTGAGGGTGCAATAGGAACAGCAGTTGGATTTCCCAGATGAACCATTCTGAATTTCTTGTAAAAGCTGATGATAATCTCCTAATGGCAACTCAGAGTGCAAAGTAAAGCATAGTAAGGAACTTGCACCACTGAAGAACTATTTACTTTTATTTTATATTATGTTTTTGAAAAAAATCTCTTTTGGTCTCTAGCAGTTGATGTACAATTTACAAGCATTCCAAGCAAGCTAAGGGAGTTCAGGAAAGCCCAGTCATGCATATGCTTGTAAATACCTTTGGATCACAGCAGTGGAAGACAGGGAAAATGCTAACTATTCTGTATCATTTTGACTTAAAAATTATGGTTTTGATTATAAGGCTACATTGCCCTTCTTTGCTCTTCTGAAATTGCATTCCCTTTGTAGGTGGGAATTTTGATGTTAATCTTCAATGGCATCTCATTAAGTGACCTTGGGAAGTCTTGTAGTTAAGATTCAAGCTAGAGGGATTTAGGAGCATAGCTTCCATAAAATTTAGTTAGAAGGTATGCATAAATTCTTCTGTGAGCTTTGAATGATAATAATAATAATAATAATAATAATAATAATAATAATAATAATAAATGTTATTTCTATTTCCCGCCTCTCCCTGCAGATCGAGGCAGGATTACAACAAACGATTCCAGCAATAAAAACATATCAAATACATTCTATAAAAACAATAGCATATTATCAATACAATAAGGTTAATAAAATACTTTCATAAAACATACAGTACTAATGGAGGTGAGATACTTTACAGCAAATTTGGTGGATAGGCTCACCGGAAGAGATCTGTCTTGAGTGCCTTCTTGAAGGCATCTAAGGTGGTAATAAGGTGGATCTCTTCCGGCAAGTCATTCCAAAACTTGAGGACTATGGTGGAAAATGCTTTGTGGGAAGTTGTTCTTAACCTGGTTTTTGCACTCTCTAATAATTTCTTCCCAGATGTCCTGAGAGTGTGGGGCGGATTGTGTAGGGAGAGGCGCTCCTTCAAGTAACTGGGGCCCAAGCCATATAGGGCTTTAAAGGTAATCACCAACACTTTGTATTGGACCCAGAAGCTGATTGGCAGCCAGTGAAGAGATTTTAATATTGGTGTTATATGGTCAAACCTAGATGTTCCAGTGACTAATCTGGCTGCAGCATTTTGAACCAATTGAAGCTTCTGAACTTGGTACAAAGGTAGCCCCATGTAAAGCACATTGCAGAAATCTAAACGAGAGATTACCAGTGCGAGTACCACTGCTTCAAGTTCCTTTTGGTCGAGGTAGGGATGCAGTTGGCGTATCAACTGAAGTTGGTACCAAGCACTCCTAGCCATTGCATCTACTTGAGATGACAACTGTAGGGATGAGTCCAGGAGTACTCCCAAGCTGTGAACTTCGTCCTTTAGGGGAGGTGTGACTCCATCCAGGACAGGTTGGCAAATGTCCCTGCCTGGGCCTAGGGATCCTATCGCTAGTACCTCCATTTTCTCTGGATTCAGTATGAGTTTATTTTACCTCATCCAGTCCATTACTGATTCAAGGCAGGCATTCAGAGGAGAGATGCCAACTTTGGTCACTGCAAGAGTCAGGAGCATAGAGAAACACATTTGGGTGTCATTAGTGTACTGATAACACCGCACCCCATGCCTCTGGATGATCTCTCCCAGTGGCTTCATGTAAATATTAAACAGTATGGGGGACAGAATGGCACCCTGAGGGATGCCGGATGCCAACTCTCTTTTATGAGAGCAGCTGTCCCCCAGCCTCACTATCTGGAATCTACTTGAGAGGTAGGAATGGAACCACTGGAGCACAGTGCCCTGAATACCTAACTCTCTCAGGCGTTCCAGAAGGATACCATGGTCTATGGCAGGGATAGGCAACCTTTTTGAGCCGGGAGCCGGGTTGCTGTCCCTCAGACAACTGGGGGCTGAAGCCGGGGGGTGGAGCTTCCACCCTCCGGGGGCGGAGCTGCATGCCAGGGGCGGAGCTTCCACCCTCCGGGGGCCAGGCCTCCTCCTCTTTGACCGGCCCCTGACGGGGCCCCAGGCCCTGTCAGAGGACGGGAAAGAGCCGGCGGGGCCCACCAGCGCTGGAGGCCTCCCCCTCTTTGCCAGCCCCTGATGGGGCCCCAGGCCCCGTCAGAGGCCGGCAAAAAAGCCGGCGGGGGCTGCCAGTGTGGGAGGCCTCCCCCTCTTTGCTGGCCCTTTTGCCATCGCTGGGGCCCTCCAAGAGGGCTCTGGCGGTGGCAACGGGCCTGTTGGAGGGCCCCAGCGATGGCATCGGGCCTCCCAGAGGCCTGCCGTCACCGCCGGAGCCCTCCTGGGGGCCCCAGCAACGGCAACAGGCCTCCCAGAGGCCCACCACTGCCACCGGATCCCTCCTGGGGACCCCCAGAGACAGCAACGGGCCTCCTAGAGGCCCACTGCCGCCGCCAGAACCCTCCTGGGGGGCCCCAGCGATGGTATTGGGCCTCCTAGAGGCCGCCGCCAAGGGCGGTGAAGTCTCGTACGACCTTTTCTGTGGTCGCGTGAGACTTCGCCTCTAGGCCGCCGCCATTTCCCCCTCACTGCCATTTTGGGGGGAAAATGGCAGCGCCTGGAGTGGCGTAAAGCCGCAATTGGCGGTGGTGGCGGCAGCGGCGACAGCCAGGGGCCGGCCAAAAGACCTCCGCGGGCCGCATCCGGCCTGTGGGCCGGAGGTTGCCAACCCCTGGTCTATGGTATCGAATGCCACTGAGATGTCCAAGAGCACCAGCAGGGTCACACTTTGCCTGTTGATGCCCAGACAGAGATCATTGACCAAAGTGACCATGGCAGTCTCAACTCCGTATCATAGCTTCTGTGACCACCTCATAGTCTGACTTGCCTGTCATAGGGCTTGTCTGCATGGGATAAAAATGATGAACTCACCGTGAAGACAGTGCTGGCAGTCCTCACTAGATATGGCTACTTCCAGGGAGATATTGTAGCTTTTGGCCTATAACTTCAGTTTGTTCCTAACTGAGCAATGTTGGTGGAAAGCCCTGTGTTTCCCAGAAACCCTGGACTGACTTCGGTGATTTTGCCATGTGGACAGCTGTATTGGGTCTGATTAAGCCCAATCTGTTGTCCACATGCCAAGGGCCGTGCCATCTCCTTCCCCTATGTTGAGCAGTGTGAAGAAAGGGGGTGGATTATTTTCTGAGCTGCCATGACTGCTTCTTTATAGGCAGGAGCTCTGTGTAAAGTCTGCCTTGCCATCACTTCTGCTGAGATCAGAACAAGGCAATTGTATGAACAAGGCGGGCTACCGCATCAGAAGTTCTGACCTCAGCAGAAGTGATGGTGCACTTGGCAGGCTCTCACAATTGTCCTGTTCTAAATAGTTGCTGGTGAATAAGCAGCCACTGCAGCTGAGTCAGTGAGGCTGTAGCAGTGTCAGTGTTAGCCCAACTGACCCATGTGCACAATGACATGGCATCACTTTGTTTTTTTGCCTGGTGCATATGGTTCCCTTTGTGGTCATTCTGGGATTAGTCTGAGGCATAATGCTCCAGACTCACCTTGGATTAAGTGGCCACTGTAGGCCCATAGTCAATGGACTTAATTTCATTTCTTTCCTTTCTTTTTGCTTTGAAAAGCACCCAACCATTTCTGAGCAGGATTCTTCTAGTGTGATAAGGTCCTATGTAATATATGCACATGTTGTATGCTGTTACTAATGCCCTGAAGATAAATGTTTTTCACCCATGTCAGACAGTTTTATAATTGCTAGGCAGGATTAATGTGAAATTGTGTTACCACAGAGATCGATTTACCTTCATTTTGTCCCCACAATTCCCATTTTGCCATTGTTTTCTCTTTAACAGCTAGCTGCCTAAGGTTGTCTATTTAAGAGAAGGTAGGCTTGAAAACCAGATTTCAGCTTTTTTCACCCTCTTGTTTCAGAGTTACAGTGACGCTAAGACAATTCTATCATAGGGTTTTCTTGGAAAGATTTGCTTCTCTTTGAGACTGAGTGAGACTTGACCAGGTTCACACAGTGAGTTTCTGTGGCTGAATGGTGACTAGAACCCTGGTCTCCAGAGTCGTAGTCCAACACTAAAACCATTATGTTTACAGAAAAGAGTATCTTGATTCTCTGTGCCTTAGTATTTTTTGAATTGCTCAAGCCAAAGTCAGTATCTCCTAAATGATCAGGGCAACACCTTCCCATTTATTTCTCATGTGTTCTTAGTACTAGGGCCAAAACACCATTCATCATATACTACCTTTTGTTCAGAAATATGCAGACAAATCAGTCATGCCTTTTAATTCCCCATTAAGATCTCTTCCAGGTATCATCTTGTTTTTTGTTTTCTAATATTGTAGTTGGCCCTGGATCTCTGATTTTTTTTGCTTGTGTTCTTTGTGGTTTCATGGCCTTCATGGATGATGATGATAATTAGAGAGAGAGAGAGAGAGAGGTCCTCCTGTTTCCTATTCTTCTCACAATCTCCTTTTTGCTTCTAAACATCCCAGTGAGAGGTCTACTGTCCTTTTAAGGTCCTAGTGGGAGTGGTCCAGCCCTCTCTGCTCACTATACTCATGTAAATCTGCTATCCCATTCTTGAACAAAAAGAAAACAAAAAAGTGGGTCAGATTATGTGAAGTTTAGATGGGCTGCCCAGGTGGAAAAAATGTTGGCTAATGAAGATATTTGAAGCTTTCCGTGAACATTGAAGCATCCAATATTTTCTTTGATGTCCCATAATTTTCAGATCCAAGGAACATTTGCCAGTTAGAACTCTTTTAAATCTCCATGCCACGACAGTGTTATAATACATTTTCATATTGGCACAACTAAATAAAACAGAGCTGATTAGCAAGGGGACACAGTAACAACCTGGGATCATCAGCTCTCTTTCTGAGTTTAAATGGGTGTCTGCTAAGGTCAGGAGTCATCTGGAAAAATTAGATGGGTGGTAAATGTATTATCACTCCTCATTCCAATCCAGGATATATCCCTGACTGGCAGCTCTCCTCTTCCTGTAACGACAGAAGTGAAACAACTGTTCAACAGACCTGCCATATCCTCATTCCTGGTCTTCAGTTCCTCACTGCCATTTTTAGAAAACCACATTTGGTGGCTTGCATGTGCTTGTAAAGGTCTTTGTCATTACAAAAAATATCTGCAGCTTAATATATTGTCTCTGTGAGTAGGTACACGCAGCTAAAGGACAGCAATAATTTTAATATTTCTAGCTGATTTGTCTACAGCCACTCTTTCTGATAAAGGAATGACTGCCTTTGACAAAGTTTCCCATGACATTCTTGCAAACAAGCTTGTAAAATGTGGGCTAGAAAAGGTAACTGTTACATGGATTTGTAATTGGTTGACTGGCCGAATACAAAAGGTGCTCAACAATGGCTCCTTTTTAGGATCAAAATTCAAAATGAATTGAATAGACTAGAAAGCTGGGCCAAAGCTAACAAAATGGAATTCAACATGGAGAAATGTAAGGTAATGCACTTAGGGCGGAAAAATGAAATGCACAGATATAGGATGGGGGACACCTGGCTGAACGGGACAACATGTGAAAGGGATCTATGAGTCCAAGTAGTGTGATCTATGAGTCAACAGTGCGATGTGGCAGCTAAAAAGGCCAATGCATTTTTAGGCTGCATCAAAAAAAGTATAGTGTCTAGATCAAGAGAAGTAATAGTGCCACTGTATTCTGCTCTGGTCAAGCCCCAACTGGAATATTGTGTTCAGTTCTGGGCACCACAATTCAAAAAGGACATTGAAAAACTGGAGCGTATCCAGAGGAGGGCGACTAAAATGGTGAAGGGTCTGGAAGCCATGTCCTATGAGGAATGACTCAGGGAGCTGGGGATGTTTAGCCTGGAGAAGAGAAAGTTAAGAGGTGATATGATAGCCCTGTTTAAATATTTGAAGGGATGTCATACTGCGGAGGGAACAAGCTTGTTTTCTGCTGCTCCAGAGAACAGGACCCGGAACATTGGATGCAAGCTACAGGAAAAGAGATTCCATCTCAACATTAGGAAGAACTTCCTGAGAGTAAGGGCTGTTCAACAGTGGAACACACTCCCTCGGAGTGTAGTGGAGTCTTCTTCCTTGGAGGTCTTTAAACAGAGGCTGGGTGGCCATCTGTTGGGGATGCTTTGATTGGGAGTTCCTGCATGGCAGGGGGTTGGACTGGATGGCCCTTGCAATCTCTTCCAATTCTATGATTCTATTTCACCTGTTTCCCTCAGTAATGTATTTTTGCTGTTGACAAAATACAGTTTCTCATGATATTCTGGAAAGGCTTTGCAAACTCAAAATGCAGAGCTCTCCAGTTCTTCAGTTTTTGGGGAAGGGTGGGGGTGGGGACATAATTCTCACCACCATCACTATAATGATCATAGCCATTCCTATCATTTGTATACCACTTTCAAATATTGAACGCCCTTTAGAGATGTTATGTAGTTATAATCATTTTCACAACAAACCTGTCAAATAAATATTTTTCTGCCTCCACCTCATATTGCAAATAGATGCCCTGTGAGAGTGTGTGCCTAAAGCCACCTAATAAAGTCAGTTTATTATGGCTGAGATGAGATTTTAACTGGAATTCCAGTTTCATGCCTCATTCTCTTAGCCACCATGCTCATAGCCATTATGTCATACAGGTCTGCTATGTCATGTTGAGCCAGGAACTGTGTGAAATCCATTGGCTTCAATCTCTATCGCCTCAGTTTTGGCCAGTTTATATCCATCTGTGTCCTAACTATTGTAGCTAAAGAGGCAGCCCCCTTTGGAAATGAGCAGCACAGGATTTTCACAAATTTGTATGCTTGAGAAACTGGTATGGAAACTGCATAAGTGATTTGAAAACATCTGTCATTTATGGAGTTTATCACACGGGAGGAATTTCTCTTAATTTCGAATGAAAAGAAAGTGGGGCCAGAATGCATTCACGTGAATTCGCTAGTTCAGCGAATTTACGTGAATTTGAATTGTGTTCGAACTGACTTCCCATTGCCCAAAAATAGCTTGCCATTGCCTGAAATTGCATGTGATCACCTCTCATGCAATAACATGAAACCCCATGATTGCGTTTGGACTGACTTCCCATTACCCTAAATTGCGTGTGGTCGTCTATCACGCAATAATGTTAAACCCCATGATTGCATTTGGATTGCCATTGGATTCTACTTCCAATTTCCCTTGTCTGATTATGTCCTATGTCAGTGGGCTTCCTGGTGGAATATGCTATTGAACACAGAGGAAATTAATTGAAAAGATCGGCATGATTAAAGGATGAAGCAGAAGTACAAAGATGCTACTGATGAGTTAAGTAGCAAATATGTTTGGTCCATTGTCAACCCATTGTTCCATTTTTGAAAAGAAAGAATAAGCTGATATATCTATTAAAAGATTATCTTATTTGTATATATATATATATATATATATATATATATATATATAGGTATTTTCCCACCTCTCGCTGCGGATTCTTCAAGTGAAGGCATTCCTATATGGGAAAGAGAAAGTCAGATGATGTCAAGGGACAAGCCTCTCAGCTAGCAGAAAGCTACCAGATTATTTGAAGAACCACATGAGCCTGCCTGTGTTTGGGGGCCTTCTCTCTGTCCCCAGCCTCACAGGTATATTTTTTTTGAGGAAAAGGCCTTCTCCATGTTTGCTCCCAAGTTCTGGAACTCCTTTCCAAGGCTAGAGTGGTTCCTTTTTTTCTAGCTTTCTGCAAGCGGGCAAAATCCGTTCTATTCTGGCAAGCCTTTGAGAACTGATTTCTTTTAGGGGAAACAGACCTTGTATATTTTGCTGGACTTTTATTTGTTGCTGTTGTTTTTGAATATGCTTTAACTATTTTTAATTTTATGATGATTTAATTGTTTTTAAACTTTTGTATGCAAATTTTAAACTACTTTTTTAAAAAGATGCTATTATTTGCCAGGATGTAAGTGGTATTAACCTCTTCAAATACAGAACTAACAATTTGATTTTGTTTTACTCTGTTTCTAATGAGAAATGTTAAACTTTGTAAATAATTTGGAAGGTTTTTATAATGATACAAATAAATTCTGTTACTTCCTACTAAATATCTAATATGGGTTGAGTATCACATACCTGAAATTCTTGGCATCAGAAGTGTATTGGATTTTGGAATATTTACATAATGATGTACATTTCGTATTACATGAAACTAATTTATGTTTCATATACACTTATACACAGGTAATTTTATACAATATTTTAAATAATTTAGAGCATGATGCAAAGGCCTGGTACAATCGGGCATATTGCAGTGATATTAGGGCTCAATATGGCCGGGCGTCCAGACACGTCCAGCCCTAGTGGTGCCACAGGTGCATGCGCCCGTCCACATGGTGGGTGCCACAGCTGCGAAGCTGTGGCACCACGTACAGATGTCTGTCAGCAGAAGCAATATGATAGGGCTTCATTGCATCCCTTATAACTGCACAAAAAAGGATTTGCTGAGAGCAGCTCCTTTTTGAGTGTGCATCTGTGCAGCCACATGTGAATGCTGCTGCACAGCTGTGGAGCAAAGAGGGGTGGAGTTTCACTGCCTGTGTGTACCGGGCCAGTGTTTGTGTACATTGCACCATTGAACTTACAGCATCATGTCAGTACTCAAAAAGTTTAGAATTTTGGAGCATTTTCAATTGTAGATTTTTGGATTGGGGATGATTACCGTCTCTATATCATCTCCATTAGACCATATAATGTTTCTCAGTGTAAGAATATTGCATCTATAGTTTTTCTATCCATTCAATTATTCTGTGAAGCAAACGTTTCAATATTCCCTCTATGTTTAAGTGGAACCAGAGCTTAGAAAGAGTATGACCAGAGCTTGGGAAAGTTACTTTTTTGGGACTCTGGGAGTTCCAGTTCCAGGAGACAACTTTTCCATGCTCTGGGTAGACATGTCCAAGACCACTTGTGGCTTCAAGAGTAAAATAGACTTGAACAACCATTTACAAGCAGTCAAATGACTGACTCCTTAGTAAGACAGAACACGCGTGCCAAATAATAGGCATCATCTTTTTAGTCACATAAGTGCATGTAAGCATGGGTCACAAATGTGTATGCTTCTTTTTGGACAGAGTGGATGGAGCTATTCTCTAGCTTTTTGCCCTGTCTAGTCTCTCCAGAAACTGTTAAGTTCCAGGAGTGGATGCTACTGATACTTCTTACTGGTAGGCATGGGAGGTAGAAAGAAGCCATTCGTGTGATAAAGATGCAGTTGCTCAGGGCTCCAAGGAGAAGGAAAAGGGGGATTCACTCCAGGACACTCTCATTTCTTCCCCCTCTGAGTTGCAACCAGCTGCTCTTCTGTCTAAATTGCTGCACTTTCCTCTCAACTGAAAGGTAACAGTAACAGGGCCCTCTCCTGGGGCCTTAGTTGGAAGAGGACATGGAATTGTGGGGGCAGAGCATTACACTCCATCTGCTCAATATAAGATTTCAGCTGCCAACTCCTGCAAAGTCAACTCCTTCTTTATGCCTATGGACCACCACTACTAGATTGGGCTATATGAATATTATGGCTGTGACGGTTCTTGCACAATACTTTGATTGTTTGTAAATTGTGCAGCTATCTCAGCATGCTAAAAATTCTTGAGCATGGTTATGTGTTTATTTGCTGACTCAGGTGTATCTGATTATGAATATGCAAATATTATGCAACATAAATATAAAATTATATCCACATTCTCCATAGGTTTAATGAGTAGTGAAGTCCGGAGAGAAATCAGTAGCTTACTCCAATAAAATCTTCCTCCCTACCCCCCACTTTCTGTCCCTCTGACTGAAAAGCTCATAAATGACATTTTAAAACTGCCCTGAAACTGTTTTTAATGTGTGAGAGGCTCAACACTGAGGTTACATTGCTATTAACTTTGCCCACTTCAAAAAGTAAATAAAGGAAACACAGAATACACAGAAAAATGATGGTGATGATAGTGTAGGGTTGCCATAGTGCCGGACCTCCAAACCGGGAAAATGTAGGACAAAATTTTCAAATGTAGGACACACAAAAATGTGTCCTACATTTGAAAATTTTGTCCTACATTTCCCCTCACGATCGCGGCGGGGAGCGGAAGCCAAGCGGCGAGGGAAAGCCTCCACTTAAGGAGGCTTTCCCTCCCCGCCTGGGCCCCAGGCCTCGCTGCTATCGGAGGCCTGGATCGGGGCCTCGCCTCCTTCTTGGCCCCCACAGGGACCAGGAAGGAGGCGAGCAGGCCACCAGCGATGGCCAGGGCCTCGCCTCGTTCCTGGCCCCTGCGGAGATCAGGAAGGAGGTGAGCAGGCCGCCGGCGATGGCTGGGGCCTTGCCTCATTCCTGGCCCCCGCAGGGACCAGGAAGGAGGCGAGCAGGCCGCCGGTGATGGCCGGGGCTTCGCCTCCTTCTTGGCCCCCGCGGAGACCAGGAAGGAGGCGAGGAGGCTGCAGGGAGGCGGGGAGGTTGGCGCGGCTGTGCCCAAGAGGCACTGCCTCCCTGCAGCCTCCTCCGCCCCAGGCCTCGCTGCCCTCCTCTCCCTCCGCGCGGCCATGCGCGGTGGAGGAGGAGGAGGGCAGCGAGGCCCTGAGGGTTGCCTAGCAACCCCACTGCAACCGGGCTGTTCCCGGTTTTTGGCTGCACCCGTGCCGTGACCGGGCAGGTGCCGCCAAAACCGGGAAAAACCCGGTTGCAGCCGGGTTATGGCAACCCTATATAGTGCCACCAACTGAAGCAGGAAAAAGTATGGCAACTTTGAAAGCAATGGTGTAACAATAAATGAAATATTTAAAAATTGAATGAATAAAAATAAATGAATGCAATTAATCAAGTAAAGGGAAAAAATAGTAAATGCAAAGGTGCCTATAGTCTCCTCAAATACCTGCCTTTCCACTATATTACTTTAAGAGCAAACACTTTGGAGATACATTAGAAAAATCTGGGGCTTCAGAAAAAATACTCATACAAAAAACATATATATTGATCAAGCCAGAGAACATCCTGATGCAAACCCTGAAATTGGGGATATAGACTGTGATGGCCACGTTTGCTGATGTGATGACAGCATATTTTTTAACATAGTGAGAATAAAAATATATTGTAAAGAGTTCCAAGAGGATCCCTTTAAACTGAGAGAATTGCTTTTAAAATGATAAATGAAGATTATGGCGGGGTACAGACCGCCGCTTTGCGGCGGTCTGCTGCCGCCGCCAGTAGGTCCGCGGGGGAGCCGGAGCCTTCAGACGGCCCGACTCCCGCGCGGACCGAAAAAAGAAGCTCCAAAATGGAGCTTCTTTTTTCGTCGCGTTTGCGACGTAGCGAGGCGCCAGGGACGCGCTCGCTACGTCAGCAGCGGCGCGACGCGTACGGACGCTAAGCGTCCGATACGCAAAGATGGCACTGGCCATGTAGAAGGGCCGGCGCCATCTTGTACGGACGGAGTCCGTACTAGGCCATGGGGCGTCTAAAAGAGACGCCCCTTTTTTAAAATGGGACGTCCTCCGGACGTCCCAAATGGCGGTGCAGAAAGCACCTCAGTTAGCAAATGTGTAAAGTGATGATCTTGGGGCAAAACCACCCATTTTCATATACATAGTATTGGAATGTGATCTGAAGAAATTGACTAAGAGATCTGGAGGACATGGATGACATTGCTAAGAAAATATCAACACAGTAATATTCACAGCTACTATGAAACAAGGAGGGAGAGAGAGAGAGAAGCAAATTCTGAGTTGAGCATAATTAGAAAAGGAATCTGAAATAAAATGTCCTTATAAAATCCATGGTGTGATCAAATCTGGAATACCGTGTGTAGTTCTGGTCGATGCACTTAAAACAGTTATTGTAAGAGATTGAAAAGGTTCAGAAAAAGACAACCAAACTAAACAAAGAACTGGAGCAACTTTTTAATGAGGGCAGATAGCAACATTTTGGGCTTTTCAGCTTAAGAAAAAGGCAAGTAAGAGGAGATATTATAACAGATATACAACATTATGTTGCCCCCATAATCCCAGAAACCAAAGCCATCCACTAAAATTGAATGGTGAAAAATTCTGGGCAGCGAAAATGAAGTACGCAGACCGTAAGGGCATAGTTAAAGTATGGAATTCACTGCAACAAGATGGTTGTCAACTTGGATAACTTTAAAAGGGTACTGAATAAATTAATGGAGGATGGGCCTGTCAATAACTACCAGTCAAAATGACTATACAGTGGGCCCCCCTCATGTGCAGGGGATCCATTCTGGACCGCCCTGCATGTGGGAAAAAAACGTGTACACTCAAACTCCATTTGTTTTAATGGAAGAGCACTCCCGCATGTGGTGTGGCACGCACACCATTATATCTCCCATGGCTTAACCTTTCACGTAAGGTTAAAGCTGCGTTTGGCGCACCCATGTATGGCATGGGCACATTGTATTACTTCCACTGACAGAGGCAATATACCTTAAATATATCTGGAGGAGCTTGACTCCACCAGCAAAGTCTTTAGAGAGCCCATTCCCTCACTTTCCAGGATTCATGTTTTAAACAGCTGATTTAAAATTTGCCAATCACACACTGCTTAACAATCAGTGCTGGCCACACTCATCATCTTCCTCTTCCTTCTCATCCTCTCTCTAACTTTTTGTCCTTCGTTCTCCTCCCCAAGAAAACCTTGCAGCCTATACTGACATGTGTTAGTATAGGAGTTAAAGTTGTAACTCCTATTAAACTCATTAGGGTTTGCCTCTGAGTAGACAAGTATAGATAGGATTGTCCTGTTGGTCTGACACCACCATCATCATTTCTGCCTAATCAAAAATATGTGGTGTTTATTAGTATCATTATTGTGATTATGGGGCTTGACAGATCGCCCCGATAGGGCAGGCTGGAGGCACCTGTTTTTCCTCCTGGGGGATGCTGCAGCAGCCAAACTGCGCAGCCACAAGAACCCGCTGAAAGGGGTGACATGAGTACGCCATTGGCACACTGTCGCATGTCGATGACACATTGGAGCTGTCACCATACACTAAAACTCAGGACCATGTTCCACAATTCCAAGCCCTAAAATCAGCTTTTTGGCAGTCTGTACTGGGCCAAAAGCGACTATTATTTTGCTAGTGAGTGTGGATTTTGCAACTCTGTTTTAAAAAGAAAAGAAAAGAAAGAAGACACTACCATTAAAAGCAGAATTTCTATAATATTCTTTTTTTCTTGGAAAAGTGTCATTGATTTAACTCCCATGTGTTAAAATCAGTGCATATAAAAATAGTACAATTAAAGCCATGAAGACTTCTTGGGTTTTTTCCTTCTCAAAGCAGAGCTTGGAAAATTTAATTTCCAGCCAGAGAAATATTTTCTTATTATTAGAATTTGTGGTTTTTTTAAAATGTTTCAGTGGCATACTCTGAGTAACTATGGTTGATGCTAAATGTATCATGATTATCAAAGGCCACCAACTGACATTGCCAGGGATGTATCTTGTGCCATCAGGCCATCTGAACTTCTTAGCTTTTCACCCAGTAATCTCAAGCCTAGGATCCCCTAGGCCTTCTACTGCCTGCCCTTAACTCCCCGATTGTACTCAAATATCTCCTCTGAGGGACAGCATGGCATAATGGTTTGAGTGCTGGACTACAACTCTGGGGGAGCAGGGTGGGTGACCTTGGGCAAGTCACACTCTCTCAGCCTCAGAGGATGGCAATGGCAAACCCCCTCTGAAGAAACTTGCCAGGAAAACCCCATTATAGGTTTGCCTTGGGGTTGCCATAAGTTGGAAACAACTTGAAGACACACAACAACACCATCTTCTCTCCTGTTCTGAAAACAGTAACTAAGGGAGCCAAGTCCGTGGTGCTTACATATAATTTGAGCACCATTCCCAACTGATCTGAAGCCATGGCTGCAAAATATATTGCTTTGAAGGAAGGAATATTATCAACAATGGACCAAAATGCCTTCCAATATGTTCAAAGTAGCTTTTCTGTAATATTTTTTTTCATGACTATGAAATTTCATTTGTGTTGCACATCGAAGCCCAGCGTACGGTGAATATTAGTTTCTGCGAATTGTTTTTCCCATTTAAAAACAACGGTTTGTTCGGGAAAAGAGAAGCAAACCTTTGAATAGAAATTTGAGGCAAGAGGAGTTTGAGCAAGAGAGGTGCCAAATAGGTGCTTTGTGAGAAAACATCCAAATATGAGATAAAAAAATGACAAGAATATAAATCTGACTACATTCTGTTTCAAATTTCCTCAAACTTGAAACAGTCACATCTAATTTCAATTTCCTAACATTCTACTCCTGTATACCAGCATAACATTAGAAGCTGCAAAAGTGGGACTTGCATTGCTATAGAGTAGAAGTGAGCAGTTTTCAGCAGTTCAGAGATAACATCTTTCTAGGAGTCTCTAGGTCCTCCATTGCAACTCTGTGGTCAAGATCTGCCAGACATCGACCATAGAATTGTGCCATAGGGTTCCTAGAGAGAACCTATTAATAAAATCCATGAATAGTCAAATCTACAAAAGTCAAAACCGCAAATGTGAAGGGACAAGTGTAGATGGAGTCAGAAGACAGGGTGCTGTTGAGCAGAGCTTGGAAACAGAGTAAGTTTTTTTCTCCTGCACTTCACAGGATCCCACAATCTGAGGGAAGTTGGAAGTTATAATCTAAAACCTAACATTCCAAGTTCTGAGAGAGTTTTTATTTTTATTCTTTGTGTGGTAGCATAAATGAATCAGAATGCACATTGTGTTCTCATAGCAAATAGAAATTAGCTCAAAGTTAACTAGTGAGTGCCTTACACTATTTTAACATTCCACAGATGAAAACTGCAACACACATGCTCAAGTAATATCAAAGTGTGGTTCAGAGGGCAAAAGTTATTAATAAGGAAGAACAGACAACCTAGGAGATGGACTGCAGCAGTTTGCTTTTTGCCTGAATCTACTGGTAAGGGCAACATTCCTTCCCTCTTCTCCTCTTCTCTCCTGCTCAGTTAGTTGAGTGCAAAGCTGAAGACAAAGATGAAACATGGGCGGAGGAGAGAGAAAATGGGACATTTTAAAAGGAGATGAAAAAGTGAGACAATGAAGAATTAAACAGGATTGGGGGCTGAAACAGATGGCTGTATAAGGGTGGCTTGACATTGCTGCTTTGAGCACTGGATCAAGGCCACGGCAACCGCAAAACATGTCCCTGATCTTTTTATTCCCCCTAGTGCAAAAAGAAGCGGCAAAATCCTGCTCCTTTTTGTGCTGGAAAAAGGGCAGCTTTTGCACTGCCACTGCGATGTTTTGGTGCTCCTGCAGTGTGTGGCATCTAAACGCCATGCTGCTAGAGTGCCGAAAAACTGCTGCCGTGTAAATGGGTGAGCGGCCTCACAGCAGCTTCCTGCCAGAGAATATAAATAGCTTGTAAATATCTCTTCCTGGTGTCCTATATCTATGCCAGTGAATGTATCTGGGAAAATTCCTGTGTGATTATCAAAGGTGGGTTTTAAAAAATAAAGGACTAACCCACCCTTCCCTTACAAGTTACTGTTTCCTTAAATCACTAGCAAATGATTGGGTTTTCTGTGAAAGGCAGCAGTTAATTTGAAATGCAGACAAAAATAACTGGAGCACTAAGGATATGTTTGCCTTGGCTGCATTCTGCTCCGCGTGCTTAGCGCCACAGTACCAAACAGGCTGGTGGCCTCCTGCCAAACTGTAATATTTCCTTTTGCTGTTGTTCATAAAGGCATTCAGGAAAACAGTTGAGCACAATAAGGGCCTTCCTGTTCCGGCAGGCGTGTGAACCACCCAGTAAACTTGGAATGAGTCATCTGAATGAACTGTGAATTCTCTTTCATTTGCAAATATGCCCTCTCAGCAGCAGCTGTGATGGTTTTGAAAAACATTGAATCCCCCAGATAGTTGTGCTCAGGACAGTCTCCACAGATTAGTCTTTTCAAAAACTGTTCCCCTGCTCTGCTATCAAAGTCAGTAGAATCCCCCTGCAATGCTTTGCAGAAAATGGGACAACAAACTTATTTGGAGATTGAAGGAATTCTGATTTTAGTTATAAGTCTATCTGCAAACAGCATTCTTGAAAAGAGCTATAGTGATTGTGAAACCACCTATGAAGGCAAGTAGCACTTTAGACCCAGGGTGGGGCTTGTGTGTTCCTCCAGATGTTGCTGAACTGCAACTTTCAGGGTCTGTAACCAATGGTGAAGAATGATGAAAGCTGCAGTTCCCAGCATTTGCAGCAAAACACAGTTTGCATTCCAGCAACAGACCAACTGAAATCCATTTAGCAGCTCAGTTCTATTCTCTCTCCATGTATTCCCTCACCTTCTTATGTGAGACTTTGGTGTCATAGGCCCTGAACAGATGAGCCTTTTTGCACGTACTAAGTACGTGCTAGAGTTGCCTGGGAGCGTCCTTTATAGACGCTCCCTAACCCTAGCACGTACTCCGTACGTCAAAATGGCGGTGCCCTGTCTACATGGGCACCGCCATTTTGACGTGACGGCCGTGCTGCGTCCAAATGGCACGGCGCGGCCGTTACGTGCTGGTGCTGCTACAGGGCACTTGTGGCGCCCTTTCAGTGGTGCCGAGCTCTGAAATGGAACTCCTTTCATGGCGTGTATCACTGGCACAGCCTTTACATGCCTGCACCAGTGATACAGAAGAGAAAGAGGCTGAACGGCCCCTTTCTCTCTTTCCCCGCCGCTGTTGGGATGTCCTTGGGGCATGAAGCCCCAAGAACACCCTTTCCAGGCTGTGGGGAAGCGGTGTTTTGCCACTTCCCCAAGGCTTGGAAAAGCGGCAGATCGGGGCCTCTGGGGTTGCCACTGTGGCCCTGATCCATTGAGGAAAGGGGCGGTCTGTATCCCACCATATTCTGTTTTCTCTTGTGCTGTAGCAAAATTGTTATTTTTGACAATTGTGTTATGAAGGGGTAGGTGGCATGGCTCTAAGAGTTTCAGCAAAATTATCATTTTAAAAACAGTGCAGTTAGTATCCTTATACTCCTTGGCTGAAAGACAGAACGGCTGAACTGAGTGAGTTCAGGCCCAAACTGAAACCCGAGAAGCTAAAATCATCTGATGCATCTGATGAAGTAGACTTGGTCTATGAAAGCTTATACTGCTGCGTCTTTCTCTCAAAGATGCTATAAGATCCCTTTGCGTATTCTTAACCAGTATAACATATAACTTGAATGTTTCACACAGCTCTAATCTGCTAGGCAGTGCTCATGTGAGATGGGTCCCCTATGAACCTGTGATAGATGGACACTTCTTCCTTCTTCAGCTGAATTTTGAACACTTAAAAAGTCCAATTCACATATCCAACATGCGTACTGCTTGCTTCAAGTCAGTACACATCTCCTTCTTTCCCTAGAGCCACACCTTCCTAAAATATCTCATGTGGGGACCAGCATTTTCAACCAATATGCCAGGGACTGGTTCCATATTTGTGCCCATTGGCACAAATTTCTGGGATTAGCAGCTGATGGTTCACAGACTGGCAACATGGACCAATATTTTGAGAAGCACCACTCAATGCTCCCCTGGCTTCTCCTATTATTGTCCTCCAGAACTCTCTCTCTTGTAAGTTCAGAGGATACATAGCAAGAGAGCAAAGCTGCAAGCATTCTCCTAGGCCTGATGTCCTCTAAATGCACATCGACTTCTCCCTTTGATTCAGAAGCCCATACAACTGGAGTTCCCAATAGTGTGGAGGATACTAAACAGTTGCAACCAAACATGTGAAGGTGACCTTTTAGGCCTTCAGCTCAGCATGTGAAAATAAGTTGTGGAGCTGGTAGATAAGGGAACTAGTGGGTAGGTTTGACTTGAAGGCATATAACAACAAAGTGCATAGGACTCAAACATAATTTGAATGTATTTATGGAGAAATTTCTGAAGACGTAGCAGGCTATTGCTCCCTCTGTATGAAAAACTTTAAGGAAAAACTTTAAACAGTGTATAAAGGCTCACTATAGGGGGACCCCCCCATATAAACTGGCCAGCGTGGCTGCATTGTAATGTCACTTCTCTGGGGATAAACTCCATTGAGCTCAATGAGGTTTACTTCTGTAATTTTGACAGTCCAAGTTTCTGCTATAACAGCTTTATTCTACTCTGAAGTGATTGTTGAAGCTAATACAGACAAGAATGAGGCAAAGTTAAGCACCTTTTAATTCTAACTGCATTTAAAAAGAGTGCTAAACATCTGCTCAGAAGCCCAACATTTTTATCAATGGCATTTAAATGTTCTTAGATTTTGTTGGATTATACCTCTTGTCAATTGAGTATGTTGTTTATTTAGTTGAAAAGAATGTGTTCAGATTCTACAGATCTTTCTTAGAAATGGGTAGCTTTAAGATCTGTCTATCTATGCTGCTTAATAATAATAATAATAATAATAATAATATGATTTGTTTATATTCCACCTTTTCCCACTGAGAATCAAGGTGGATTACAGCAATTATAAAAACATCATGAAATAAAATTACAATTCAAAATAAACAGTCCTCTATCCCGACCCTCCCCCCAAACATAAAAACCTTGATCAAAAACTGATTAAAAGAGAATTAAAGAGTAGAATGAATTAAAAATACTCCTGTGAGGGATTCACTAAAATTGGGATTAAATTTAAAAGGAAAGGAATATATTTATCTAGGGGGAAGGGGAACAGGGGCAATAATATCAGTGAGGGAGGCAAAGCTATAAAGGCTAATCTGGAAAGGCCTGCCGGAAGATTTGTTGGCTTGCTCCAACCAGTTTTAAACATCTCAAATGTCTTTTTCATATGAAGGCTGCAGAACCTCAGTCCAGTTAGCAGGAAAGAAAAATCTATTTCCATATCCCTTGACTATTCTTAAATGCAGAAAATGAGATAATTCTCCATGAAAAATAAAAATTAAATACTTCTGTCCTCAGTTCCGTTGCCATTTCACTTTTTATCTCTGGAACAATGTGCTCAATTTCAGTGATACAGGGTACATGTAACACTGGATAGAAGGTTCATTTATTTAGTATTTTATTAGGATAATTCCTTTTAGCTCTAGATAGTTGTGAACAGTCCACTTCCATGTAGTTCTATCCCCCAAGATCCATCATCATCATCATCATCATCATCATCATCATCATCATCATCATCAGTTACAACAGGGCAACTCCACATTGCTAATTATTTCCCTCCAGAGGTGTGAGAGGCTTGATGGTGATTCTGCAAGAAATACAAATAATTCTCACATCTTTCAAGATTCTTTCTAAAATAGGTTATGTCTTTGTCATGCTTGAAGGAGATCCTTTCTCCTTTATGAGGAAATAAACCATTCCACTATTCAGATGCAGTTTATTGACAACAGATTTAGGCCACGTCTCTCCCCCCCCCCCACTTCAGTGCTGGGTTAATTTCAGAGATCCGATTTATACAGGTAATAATGTGTATATGGGTCCCAAAAAAGATCAATTTTGTTTTTGCCTTAACTGTATCTAACATGAGGTCAGAAGAGATTAGAGATCCAATAACTAAGCCTTTCCCTGGAAATGTTGTGTAATAAGAAGAATTATGACAATAAATACAAAAGAGACACGAACAGAAGAATCTATAGATGATTATTCCATTGCTGTCCAAACTGATGCAAGCTTGAACTATCTTCCACTTCTTAAATGTTTTCATATTGTTTAATTTCTCTCCCTCTTCTTTATAGAAAATCCACTGTTGCCATTCCAATTTTTAAGTTACAGGAAGTATTTGTTATGCATCTTTCTCCCTCCTTTGTGTTGCTGAAATGTTCTTCATATGACCAAATGCAGAGTATAACCTTTCTTTGTGATAGTGGGAGTAAATCTTTTTGACTTGACAGTTTGAGGCTCCAGATTCCCTGTGGAAACCAAGTAAACAGGAGGATTGGCTAATCTGTCACCAACAGCCCTGCCTATCTGGACTGCTCTGAAACAGTTTCTGGTAGTAGTTGTTTAGATTTGAGCTAGACTGTATCCCTGCTACTGTTTCAGCTACTGCTGTCCATTGGTTGTTGTGGAGTAAGTCATCAGTGAGACCATGCATTGTATATAACACAAAATGAAATCTCAAACTGATAGGGAGAAAGAAATCTTTTAATGAACATGGTGCTTGAGGGAAAGGTGAGTTTTGTTTACTGTTCCTGGCCCCATTCCTTTTGTAGCCTTCTCTCGTGTGCAGAATTGCTTGCCACCTTCCTCAGAAAGGAACAAATGACACTATTTATTTGCACATACTAATTAATTTAATTAAATGCTTATTTAAAAGTAGCTACTGGTCAGCAACTCTGAGGCTGAATAATGTCCATGTGTATACTGCAAGGGGAGTGTACAAAATGAAAGATAGGGAGATTTTTAAAAAGTTTTGCCTAAACTGGTTTAGATGCTTCCAGGTGATAAAGCTGGATTTCTCCATTATTATTATTATTATTCTTATTCTTATTATTATTATTATTATTATTATTATTATTATTATTATTAAGCTTTATTTATATAGTGCTGTAAATTTACACAGCACTGTACATACAATCTTTTAATTAGATGGTTCCCTGCTCTCAGGCTTACAACCTAAGAAGACATGACACAAAAGGAGAAGGGAATGGTGATGGGGAAGGGGTGATCATGAGCCAGTTATTGTCAGTGTGAACTCTTCACAGGTTCATTGTGGGAAGGAACAAAGTTGTGTATATTGATTTGAGGTCACTGGCAGAAAGGCAGAAAGGAAACATAGCTAATAAAAAAACTTAGCTTTATAAAAGCTTTTGGTCAGGTGCCTTCCTGAACTCTCCTGAGATGGTAAAAGACAGATCCTCTTGTGGGTCAGGAACTGATTAAAGTACAAGAAACAGAGAGCAGGAATAAATGAACAGTTCTTACAGTGGAGGAATATAAGAAGTGGGGTCATCCAAGACTCTGTATTGGGACATTTTAAAAAAAAAAACCCATTGTTTATTGTTATTATTCTCTTGAACTTAAATACGATGTTTCTATGAATCAAATACAGGTGTATCTTCTCTACAAAATACAGACGTATCTTCTGTTCAAACAAACAATTTTAAAAATTCCATATTGTTCATCACACTAAATGGAGTGATAATCCCTATTGATTGTACCTCTATTACATTCCTCTCAATCATATTCATAGTACAAATTAAATTATGTCAAAACTGTGTGTATAGACAGATAATTTTGCTTCCTTCTTCATATTGATGAAATGTAATTAAATAACTATTTTAATAAGTCCTTTCATTTCTCAATTAAATTTGTTAGCTGAGTATAACAGTATTGTTTACTTCATGCTCTTGCAATCCAGTGGGTTATGTTATTTAACTGTTCAACATAAATACCTTCTTGATACCCCAATTTGCCTCCCAATAATTAATAAATGGGAGCCAATCTTTTTCTACTTTATGCATTAATTTTTTATTAACTAGAAAAATCAGCCTATCCATACCTCTCATGTCACTAACTTTTGGCATCCATTCGTCTAATAAGATGTTTCTTCTACTTTCCACTTTTTAAAAAGTTAATCTAGATGCAGTAATTAAGTATAGAATAATCCTCCAGTATTTGTTTTCATCATCCTTTTAAAGCACTGAAGTCATATTGAGGAGATATAACTCTAGTGAAAAAGGGTATTGTACATTAAATCTTTTTTTTTTTGGAGGGGGGGACAGGTGTTTTATTTTTTAAATACAATCAGAAGTATGAGCCCCATGTAGATTTCGGTGTACTGTTGATAGATGCACAAACTGTAAAAAATAATTATACTGACTCTAGTGGAAAACCATTCTGATTTTATTTCTTCAAAGTTTCATATAACTTTATGCTTCTTAAGCTGCATCTGCACTACAGAAATAATTCAGTTTGACACCACTTTAAGTGCCATGGCTCAATGCTATGGAATTCCAGAAATGATAGTTTTGTGTAACTTTCTCTGCCATGACAGTTAAAGTGGTGTCAAAGTGGATTAATTTCACAGTGTGGATGCAGCCTTAGAGAATACATACTGTAGTTTGCTCCCACTCCCCACATGTACAGTACAGTATGTATTTATGCAATTTTCACTTGTAAATGCTAAGTCTTTCTTCGAGGCTTTGTGTTCAGTCTGACAGTAGGGAGCCCCTTTTTGTTATCAGTCTTGCTTGTCAGTCACAGATATCTGGGTATCTGAGACATTTATTGTATTTCTTCTCCCTTTTCTCCATTATGAGACAAAGCCAAACTGCAATAAGGTTTAAGTGCCAATCATAATAAATTGAATTGTTGTCATCACATCCCAGCTACAACAGCTGTGTTTCTCTTTCCAGTTACCTGGTGGTGGCCATACATCATGCTCCCATTTCTCTTTCCTTCCCTAGTGCTTTAATCACCAAAACAGCAGAATCGCATGTGCTAGGACCCCTGGGAAATATAGCTCTGTAGAACATATAGATGCTAGGCACTCATAAAATGCCCTAAGGCTTCTTTCACCTAGATGGATGATGAACATCTTTAAAAGAGCCAGGTATACTACTTTAAGGAAGGGAAAAGAAACTGTAGATGATTAAGTGTGGAAAAGAAGAAGTAGAAGAACCCCAGTTTAACAATGTTGCAAGTTGTGTGTTTTTTGGAATGCAGATGGAAATGCTACCAAAGATGCATCCTGACAAAAAAGAGGCTTTTTTGGTTTACCTTTTAGATTAGATGGAGTAGCACTGTCTCTGAAGAGATGGAAGTATAATCAACCTGTTGTACTGGTGCCTACTCATAGCACTGAGCTGTGCTTTTTATACTTGGTGCTAAAATATCCAAATAGGTAAAAATTATATCTGGCCCCACCTACTTTGCTTTGGCTCTACCCTATTCTTTTAGCCATATGCATTACAAAAATGTGGTCCCATGACCTCTTCCTTCAGACTGAAAATGCTTCTCTACTCTGTATTAAATACTTGACTATTTTCAGTGTTTAAATTGAAGCTTTTTTTAAAGCTGAAATGTTTAGATAGATATAAATGTGTTTCTTAACAGTTAGTGGTGTACCATCTCTCCATCAGGAGTCTCAAATGGCAAAATTATAAAGTGCTTTAAATGCAAATTGAAATAGAAACATTAACAGGAAATTATAGTGATCATCGGCATCACTTTTGCTAGTTAAATAGATGTTTGTTCTCTAGAACTGCATTCGGAATAGGTTTTTGCCAAAGAAGGATTGTCATAACAACTACATTGCACAAGGACTCAGTAGACTATGAGCCTTCCTTGCATGAATAATCCTGAATTAGCACAGTTAACCACAATCTATATAAATAAAAATGTAAATGTTCGTTTGTTCAAAATCTTAAATCTCCAAAAGTTCTTCACCGATTGCTTTGAAATTTTGACACAACATTCCATTTGAACACATGCATGTTTTTATATACATTTGCCTACTATTATATAGATGTCACACCTGTGACAGTTAAAAATATGTTTTTTAAAAAAACAGTGCCATCTGTTGGACATAATAGCAACACACACTGTACTAAATATTCGACTGGTGTTTGCAATCACCATCAACAAAGCTCAGAGTCAATCTTTAGAATTGTGCAGTTTAGATCTAGACACGGATTGCTTCTCACATGGACAATTATATGGTGCGTGTTCTAGAGTTGGCAAACCACACAATCTCTATATCTACAGAGAAAATAGAACAACAAAAAAATTGTAATCTCACAAGCACTGTGAAATTAAATATTTCAGAAATGTGTGCATTCTCTTTTCTTTCTTTTCCATTTAACCAGACTGAGCCACAGCAATGCATGGTTGGGTACAGCTAGTATATAAATACAATAAGATATTGTGGCCATCTTGTTGAGACCCTCTGGATTTTATCTTCATTGCCATCATGGAAACAATTAGTATGGACAGGGGAGACAACCTTCTCAGTGGCTGCTCCCAAGCTGTGGAACTCTCTCCCATGCGAGGCTTGTCTGGCCTTGTCTTTCCTTTTCCCACTGGCAGTAAATGCCATTTTCTTTAGGCAGGACTTTGGCTCTTAACTTACTGTGGCAGAAGGGTTTTCTAATGGGGTGCATTATGTTTTTATCCTTTTATGTATGTTTATCATGCTTTTAAACATTTTAATTGTTTTTAATAGAATTATTTATTTTAAACAACTTTTGAATTTTATATGCTTTAACTGTATTTGCTGTAATCTGCTGTAAACTGCCTTAGGTCTTGCACAGGGAGAAAGGCAGGATATAAATAAAATAAGTTGCATACATTAACATAGAGGTGAAGCAGACGGGGCAAAAGGAGTGGCCAGAAGCTACTGCTGCTCTGATCCTTCCGGGAATGTGGCAACTGGACGCCACAATTCTGAAGAGGGTCCCTGCCATGGTCCTGAGCAGGTTGCCAGAAGGAGCGCATTTTTGCCACTACTTTTCAGGCTGGCTTTGAGCTGCCTCAGGTGGCCTTTTAGTGACTTTTGGGTGGTTTGGAGGCATGCGTTGTTTGAACGCCATGCCTCCAAAGTTCCTGGAAGGTGCTTTATTTGGCCCATGTGTTCTAGCAATACTAAGTGGAGCGGATGAACTACTATCATACTCTTTATTCTCCTGATTTGACAGGGATAGTCCTGATTAATTCTCAGTCATCTCACTTTCTTGGCTGCTTTAAAAATGTTCCAGCTTATCTCTTCTGCTCCCACATTTTCCCTTTCTCTTCAGCTTAATTCACTTGGTGCAAACTGAGTTCAAAGTGCAAAAATAGTTTGTACTCAATTAACTCAACAGAGAGGAGAGAGGAGAGGAGAGAGAATCTTGCTGAACTCAGTCAAAAGCAAACATCTCTAGCCTTTCCTAGTTTGGATGTACTTCCTCATTAATAACCGTTGCCATCTTGTCCATACTCTGATGTTGCTTGGACTCAGTTTTCAGCTTGAAATGTTGGAGAGAATGTGGAGGATTTGGAAGGGCAGCTACAAAGGAGCTAGACAAGATCCTGAAGTGTAAAAATATATAATTGAATACATATGACATTTGTATTAATTAAAACCTGCAAATTCTTCAAAGGTAGCCCCATATCTAGTGCATTGCAGCAATCCAATAAGAGCTTGGGGAAATTACCTTTTTTGGACTACAACACCCAGACTTACTCCACATGGTTAGTGATCATGAAAGGCCAGAGCAGATGGGCATGAAAGAGCAGCCTGAATCCACTCCAGCCAGAGGTGGATCAGAAAACCCTGCTGAGTGCATGGCCTGCTCCTAAGGCAGGCTGTGCATGCAGGGGCTGACTGGCACTGCTAGGAATCAGTTTATCCCAGCTCCTTTTTGCTTTGGTATTAAGGACTGGAGCATGGCTTTGGCATGGCTTCGGGCTATTTTGGAGGCATGCATGATCTAAACACCATGCCTCCAAAGCAGCCAGAAGCTGCTTCATTTTGACCATCTGTTTCACCCCAAAGATCATCAGATAGTTTCACTCTATGGCTACACTGTTGGCCAGAATGTGGCCAAACCATCCCTTCATCTCAGGTTTTGCCCTTGAAATCTCAGAGGCTGAGATGGTACTCCCAAACTGTGCCTCAGGGGCAGTAGTTTGTTTTCTTGACCATTTCACAGCAAAAACACTGCCCAGTTTTTTTTTTTTTTTGAGGGGGGAAGTTTTCAGAGGCTTGGGGGAATATTGGGGGCCACCTCTTCAAAAATGCACATGTGGCCAACAAGCTGCCCTTTCACATCTCTTTGCCCAATTTAATAAAAAGGTCTTTGTAACTGGATGTCACTTGTAGCTCCAGTATTGAAGCTGAATTGTTCATCACTTTTAACCTATGAACATGGCCAATATTCTGTATAATCTACATCAGTGGTTCCCAAACTTTGGTCCTCCTGTTGTTTTGGACTTCAGCTCAGAATTCCTGACTGTTGGCCAAGCTGTCTGGGCTTCTGGGAGTTGAAGTTCAAAACACCTGGAGGAAGAAAGTCTGGGAATCATTGATCTACATAGTTAAGTAGATACTAAATAGCAATCATGAATTTGGAATCGTTACCTAGATTTACTCATTTGTAAAGCTTCTGCCAACCTAGAAATTAGAAAGCATGCAAATGCAAATAGATAAATAAGTTCTACAGTGGAAAGATAACAGCATTTGGTGCAGTCATGCTGGCCACATGACCACCAAAGTCGTCTTTGGACAATGCTGGCTCTTTGACTTAGTGACGGAAATGAGCACCGTCCCCTTCAGTTGGTTTTGGCTAGACACTCATGTCAAGGGAAAACTATTTTTAATCTATGTTTTCCAATATTCAGAAGAACAACAGCAACAATTGGGAAGGGACCTAATGGAGGATTTATGATAGAAGAATGCAATGTTTTACTGTGGTGGCAGTGGCAATGATGTTGGTGGACTTTTAGGGGAATTTATCTTCACTCAGAGGTAGTGGTGGTGCTGTAAAAGAATTGAATTGAATAAGCATGTGACAAGTTTAAACTTTGAATCTGAGATGTCAGTTTACTGTGTTGTGAGAATAGATGTTGAGGCATTAACAGCAGAGTGGAGGAGAAAGCTGGTATTTGGGTGTGGGAAGCAATGCATTGATATTGCTGAGGAGTAGGACAAGTGGGAGCAGACACTGAAGCACTATAGAAAATGATTAACTTCTGAATCATCTTCCTACAGATCTGTTTCTTAAAGCTGCCACACAAAAGCCACCAGAGTCTGAGAGCTCTTAATGCTTCTGCAGTAAGTGTAGGCATTCACAAAGAAGTTAAATTGTGTACAACAGAGATTCAAGGTGTACAGCTCAAAGTTATATAAGCATTTCCACAAACAATGAGCAAATGGGAGACTGATCCCACAGTACTGCAATAAAAGTAGTATGGGAAAACATCATGCAGACTGGCCAAGGTTTTGTACTGCAGAGAGTAGCTTAAAAGTTCAGCAGGTAGAACTACATTATGGGGCGGTCTGCAGCTGCCCCTTTACTGGCTGGATGAGGGTATGGCAACCTCATGCTGCAGTCCTGATCTGGCCTCTAGCTCCTTTTTTTGCTCTCCAAGAGGTGCCATAGCTGCTGCGGCATGGCTTTGTGATGCCCCTTTGGGGCTGCATCATGTGGATGCAGCAGTGGAGGGGCAGCATCATGGCGCATGCCATGTGGACCGGCATGCACCAAAATAGCACCCTAGGGGCAGGGTTAGGGCATGCAGCATGCAGATGATGCACCCTAACTCCGCCCACAGGCCGGCACAAAGTGCTGGTCCATATTGGCTCTAAGTCTCTCTCCTCAAGCCAATACAGTTGTCTCTCCATATCCATGGATTCTTTATCAATGGATTCAAGCATCCACAGCTAGAAAATATATATTTAAAATATATAAATTGCAAAAAGCAAATCTTGATTTTGCCATTTCATATAAGGGATATTATTTTACTATGCCATTGAATTTAATGGGACTTGGGCTACCACCCTTTATTTATGGGGGTCTTGGAACCAAACCCCTGTGGATACCAAGGGCCCACTATATTTAGTCACTTCACCCCTCCTGCCCAATGGCCTTTAAGTGGCTGGTGGAGAATGCTGAGGGGGAGGATTGCAAAAGTGTATGAATAGCCAAAGGCAAATTGATGGCATCATCTAGTAAGACTCAACAGGCTCTGCAGGTCATCTCAGTGGGTGATGTAATCATTTTGCATCTGACCATGGGGGATAGCCAGATGCTCCTGCAATTGCTCCTACTTTTCACCAGCCACTGAATGGTCATGAAGGGGGTTGCAACAAGTAACTGTGAGTCTAGGGCAGTGCTTCTCAATTATTTTCTGTCATGCCCCCCCCCCCCCAGGAAGAAGAAAACATTTCGCGCCTCCCCGCACGACTGTAAATAGTATCATTTGTCTATAAAATTGTTATAAGTACACCTCTGCATAACAGAGCTTCGCGCCCCCCTTTACGGAATCTCGCGCCCCCCCTGGGGGGCCCGCCCCACTATTTGAGAAACGCTGGTCTAGGGTGACAACTTTGGCCATTGAGGAATGAGGCTTCTGTGGGAAGCTAGGCTGGACCCTTCCTTGATTGCCTTTTGATGGCAAGCAAAAATGGTTTTATTCAGGCAGGCTTTTAATATATCATCATGGGTAGTTTATATTTGTTGATATGGTCAGTTGACTAATCAATAAACTTGTTGTTGGGTGGTTTATATGGGGTGTTTGTTTTATGGGGTGTGTATTGTAGTTTTTAATCTATGTAATTTTATACTGTTGTTTGATTATTTTAATTGTTTATATAATAATAATAATAATAATAATAATAATAATAATTCTATTTCCCGCCTCTCCCTGCAGATCGAGGTGGGATCACAACAGTATCAGCAATACAAATTACAAAGTGCACAGTATCATGATGTGTTTTAAAATGTTTTTATTTGTGAGCTGCCTTGGGTCCCTTTCTGGGAGACACGTGGCATAAAAGTGAAATGAAATGAAATGAAATAAGTATCTTCTGCAGAGACTTCCCAAAAAGCCATTACACAGGCATACACTGGACATATTTTCTTAACTTCAAATTCCTATAAAGCAGAATTATTTTCCACCATTAACCCAACTCAATAAATCTGAGCAGACACAAATTATTCTACACAGTCTAATTCCTCCTCAGCACTTGGGTACATTTACATATAAGGAGAATACTATGGGGGAATGTTTGTTTCTCCCCACAGCAGAAAGAAAACTGCCATAAATATTCATCCTTACATATGTGAACAAAATAAGCTAGGATTTACAACTTTGCAATCAACACACACGGTACAGTGAGAAGTTTAACTGAACACATAGAAGTCTTCATAAAGCCACAGCCTTGTACTGTTGTGTGAAGCAAAAATTGCATGTGAGTGAGGGTGAGGGTGCACACATCGGCCCTGTGCCTGACATCAGGAGCCTCTGATGGCACTGCCCTTGAATCCACATGTTGGGGGCACAGATGCATTTAGAACCCTGATCTTGTTGAGCATCAAACTACGTTGGAACCAGAACGTGGAAATATTACTTTTTGGGCTACCACCCTTTAAGAGAGTCACTATGCTGCTTGGGGATTCTGGGTATTGTGATTCAAACCCACCTGCTATATTTAAACTCTGACCGGGACAGTTTATAGAAGTAGAACAGCTCCTTATTGCAGAAGCTAGGGGCAGCTCCACTCTCCAACCTGCACACTTGTTACTTACATGAGAGGGGCAATGAGTGAATAGTCTTTACTTACTTGGGTTATAATAAACTCTTCCAAGGAATCACCACAGACTTGCCAGAATAAGACCCCTGCAGTATGGACTTTATGAAAGCCTCTGGCTAGAGGAGAATATTGTGACTTGGTTCTAAGGGTGCTCCATTTGCCTAGGGCAATAACCTGAAGAAATACAATTGCACAAGTTTGTGAGGAAAATAGATTCATATTTCCAAAACACAAAGAACCAAAGTTAATAATAAAATAAAATAAAGCATCCATGAATGGATGTAATATCAAAAAGGAATATTCCATTACTAAAAACAAAGCCCTTTTAAGTTAGTGCTCTTTAATGAACTAACTTCCAAAATAAGAAAGTGTATAGCCCAGAATAAACAAGAACATTGAAAGTGAGTTGCCTCCATTATTTCCCTCTCCTCCTTCATCCCAGCCTAGACTTTCTTCTTATAAGGTATTTTGGGAAATCAAAGAGGGGGGGGGCTTTTTCCATTCTGGCAGAGACATTAGTATGAATGATCCTTTTTTTAGAGTTAAAATTTCATTGTAGACATACCTTAATAATTCTGCTGCTGGTTATAGCCAATCAAAGCTACTGTGATTATGGAATCTATTATGGTGCAAGTAATTCATTGGGTGTCTGTGATGCTTAAATGTCCCCTAAATCATTGTAATTCTCACCCCCACTCAATGATTTCCACACTTATGGTATTTCACTTTTCTTTTATCTTTCATTTCCCCCCTCTTGTAGAATTTAGAAATAACCTTTTCCATCTGTTTTCAAACCCCCTCCCCCCATTTTTGATTGGCTTTAAATAAGAGAGAGATCTAATTTTTTCCATTATGGGTCATAATTTTAACACCTAGCCCATGACCACATGGAAAACACAATAGTACAAAAGCAAAATGACAGTACAGTCAGGAGTCCTGCCTCCCTCATGATGAGCACATGATGGTACTCTATATATGATACAAAAACACATCACATAGAACAGAAATGTGGTGACCATACAGTCTGTATGCATGTGCCATCTTCTCAGTAAATGTATTTGTTTTTTGTCTTTATTTTTCCTGGGCAGTGTTAATGCCCCTGGGAGCAATTCATGAGACTGGAATAATTCAAGAAATGATCTGCTTCCTCTATTTTAGTTTCAGGATATCAGAACTGTGCCATTATGGATTCACACATGCACATACAAAATCCACTCTGGAGAGTTAAACATACCAAGGAAAATGTAAACAGAAGTGAATAATTATAGTAAATGAGTATCTACCTTACACACCTCAGCAGTATTTAGAGTATGGTGAGTTTGAGTAAGTATAGATTAGGACAGGATCTCTTGCTTGGCTCTGTGAATTTTACTGGCTTATGCATGGAGAGACAACTATTTTGCATATTTATAGCTCAATCCAATAAAACTGCTGTAAAATTCTGTGATATAAACAAACATTTGTTCTATGATGGCAGTTAAAGCCATTATCTCAAGGACTGATTCACACATACATGTTTTGCAGTTGGTTTCTCATACTATGATTGCTTTGTGCTTCGACGACTCACAGTTGTGTTTGAAGTGAATTCTGGAAAAGCATTATCTACAAGGAAAGGAGAGGTGATGTGAAAGTTATCTTAGGTGCGTTACAGACCGCCTAAAAGCGGCGGTCTGCCGGCGCTACTGGTTGCTCTGAGAGGGAGCTGCAGCAGCCAAACCGTGCGGCTCCCGCGCAGAGCAAAAAAGAAGCCCCAAAATGGCACTCGCGACATCATAAGCGCCGTGCGACGTGCGGACGCTTTGCGTCCGGAACGTAATAATGGCGGCGCCTGTGTGTATAGGGCGCTGCCATTATTATGCCCCCGTCATGTGCTAGGGGTGAGGCTGGTGTGGACGCTAGGTCCCCGGCCAACCCCTAGCATGTCATGGGGGCGCCTCAAGAGCCCGTCTGTAACGGGCCTGAGTGAAGTTTGATTTATGATGCTTAATTAATTCTTACTCACTAGATTCACTACCAGTCTAGTGTACCAGTTAGGAAACTGGGATGAAGCAAAAGTAGATTTTTGTGACTAGACTATGTGCATTGCTTGGCTCAGCACGCAGGTCTTAATGTTCAGGGTGTTCCTGCATCCCTCAGGTATTGTTTTGTTCCTGGTACTTATTGGTGAACCTCAGCATTCTTGTAAGGTGTGAAGCCTATCTTCTATTGATAGATACTGTTGAACTCAGTAGACTTTGCTCCAGAGTAGACTTTTTTAGGCATGCTCTGAGAAAGTGATTGGTTTGTTAGCACACAAGTGCTGAAACCTTGAATGTAGAAATCTGTTTATTCCATTGATTTCATCATTTCACATGGATTTCAAAGAGTCTACTCTAAGCAAGATTAAGCCTGCATCCAACCTATTGTCTTGGGCAGAAACTTGGATGCCGTGTTTTCTCCAGCTGTTGAGTGAATTTGGATTGGTTAAAGCTAGATGAGCCTGCTGATATTTTAGAACAGCGTCAAATTTATTGAAGCTGCAAAGAGATTATAAGTCAGTCTTCCAAGTCCCTTATGTTAAAAATTGTAATTAGTGGCAGCTTTCTGAGTTTTTAATTTCTTGGGATAGGAATGTCATATAAATTCCTGTCAAAGACTTTTCCTGAAAACCAGGAAATAACCTTATTATTATTTTTTAAAAAAAACAACCTCAAGCGAAGTTGTTCAGAGGTGACCTCTGTCACCTTTCTTGTTTGATAGGAAAAACGGAATGGATCAAAATGAAAAATATGGTAAACAAATTGGTGCTTTAGGTAGATAGTATTTCCTAAGAAACTAAAAACCAAATAGTTCAATCCCATGTATATCTACTCAGAAATCAGACCTATTAAATCTAATAGGCCAATTGTCAGGAAAATGGGCAATATGTTACACATTTTCAGTAGAAGGCTACAGATATTTTCACAGAGGGAAGTTCTATTGAACAAGTATGTGTTCAGTGGGACAGACACTCTAGTAAATATGTATACTATGATCACTTTAGTTTCCATTGTTATTCTCTCATAAAGGTATTTAGGATTGCAGCCATAGTACCTCTGAAAAACCAGTAAGAAGCCATTTTTAAAAGTCTCCCCCCTTTCCATTCTGTATTTTGCCTTAAATTGGATCTTTATAATTGTCAGGAAAAAGCCACATGGGATATATAGTCACAAGAAATATAATATGTATATGAATGTGTTTGAAAGTAACATGTCACAGCAAAAGTTATTGAATTGTCACACAGGTGTTGTAAGTAATGTAATTGGAGAGTCCTGAAAGCCAAGGACATATGAGACTATGACAAAGTGAAAAGATGCAAATTGATATCACCTGAGAGTCATTGAGTGGACAGTAATGTATGATGCAATGTGAGGCCTAGATTGAGCCAAGTATGGTATGTCAATCATAATGTATGTACACGCCCAGGAGGTGGCAACTGTATAATGAATAGAGAGACAAATGTCTATATAAGCAATAATGTATGGCAATACTTTTTGTGGGTATAGAGGAGTATAGTAGTGTGGGTATTGAGGAGTATAGTAGTGTGGATTTTGTGAGTAGTGAAAGTTTTGTGCATAGTGTATATAGTAGAATAAAAGTAGATCTTTTATATAAGAAGACTACTGTGTTGACTGGTGTCTTGAGAGCTGAACAAGAACCAGCAGACTGCAGAGAAGATTGGAAGACATCTTCAGCCAATTCTCAGAGCTACTGGTCAAACTGGTTGTTCTTCCGCTGACCAGGGTGGTGAGAGTGAAAGCCAGGAGAAGAGCTGCAACTCCCATCATCCCTAACAAGGGTTATGGGCCCAGAGCCAGTTACTGGAACACCCAGCATCCACAGAAGCTGAACTTTCCTGGAAGAGAAAGAAAGTTTTGTGGACGACCGATCAGAGCAAGCTGTGTACGCTGCACTGGTAAGCTCGTGAGTGAAGTGTTTTGTGTTTTGGAAAAGCCCGAGACGAGGCAGCTGTGCAAACTCAGGAAGGACTTTGCCAAATTGAGTCACTGCACAAGATAAGATGGAAGTGTTGAAGTTTAGCAAGTTAAACTCCCACAATTACTCCACCTGGAAAGTTTATGCACAGTCACTACTGATTAAAGAAGGTTTATGGGCTACAGTCGAGACGGGGCTAGCAGCCGATGCAAATGCAGCCGCCAAAGAAAGAGATAGCAAGGCAAAAGCATGCTTGTATTTGATGCTCGAGGAGGACATGATAAACGATGTGAGAGATAAGGGCTCCGCAAAAGAAGTTTGGGAGACTCTTGAAAGGCTACATACTCCAACCACAGCTTTTGCCAAAATGCTTTGGTCTAAAAGAATCTATAGACAAAAGATGACTAAGGGACAGTGTGTAATTCAACATTTAAAGAAAATGCAAAACCTGTTTGTGGAAGCAGAATTAAGAGGTGTCCAAATAAGCAAAGAACAGCAATGTTACATCCTATTAGAGTCTTTAGACAGTTCATGGGACTCAATCACTAACAGTCTTCAGAATCTGCCTGAGGCTGAACTAAGCAGAGACTTGATAGTAGCAAGAATTTTGGAGGAAAATCAGAGAAGAGTGTCTGAAAAAGAAGACTCACAGAAATCAGCACCAAGACTGCACCAGGCTCCTGAGTTAAGAGAACACCAAGCAGCAGCTCCCGCGAGAGAAAAACGACGTTGTTACCACTGTGGAAAAGCAGGACATTTGCAAAGAAACTGTCAACAATTGGCTGCTGACCAGTACAGACAGAGAGATAACAGACTGCAGACGCGGAACTTTCAACAACACAGACAGAACAAGCCGACATTTTTCAGGGGCAGTTACAACAAGAAGGAACGTGCCACAATGATAAAAGAGAAACATAGAAAAGATTCTAAATGGTTAATAGATTCTGGTGCAACTAGTAATATGTGTAATGACATAGAGTTAATTGAAAATAGGAAATCTGCCAATACTAATGCAGTAATTCTAGCTAATGGCAATGAAGTAAGTTCAGTAAAAGAAATGGGATCTGTTTACATTCCGGGGTTAAAACAAGAGTTTAATAATGTGCTACATGTGAGAGAGTTGGAAAACAATTTATTATCAGTCAGTAGATTAACAGACCAGGACTACACTGTAATTTTTGAAAAGAATCTTTGCAAGATAAAGTTAAATGGTGAGCTTTGCGGAATAGGGCTAAAGAAAGATAAGCTTTATTTCCTAGAGGAAAGTCTTGATCATTACAAATTAGAAAATGTAAACAATGTTGATAATGTTCCGTTACACAAGGATTGTATACATGAGTTACATAGAAAATTTGGCCATGCAAGCTTTAAATGCTTAAAGAACCTAATCAGTATGTGCCCTGATCTGAGAGTGGCAGACTGTAAAAATCATTTGGATTGTACCATTTGTAGTCAAGTGAAAATTAAGTCATATCCTGTAGCAAAAAAGACAAAAAGAATTGCACGAAGACCTTTTGAATTTGTACATGCTGACGTTGCCCAAGCAAGCTGTTTATCTATAGGAGGATGCAAGTATTATTTGGTAATTGTGGACAGATACACTAGATTTACATTTGTCAGAATACTGAAAAATAAGTCAGACGCTGGGCAAAGTTTAAAATCTTGGATAAGAATGGTTGAAAGAAAATTTGATTTCAGAGTAGACACAATTATAACTGATAGAGGCGGAGAATTTTTATCTAATGAATTGTTTTATTGGTTCCAAAAGGTTGGCATAACACACCACACAACAAATCCTGCATGTCCTAGTGAGGATGGGCTTGCAGAGAGAAAGATTCAAGAAATCAAAAAGTTAACTGCTTGTATGATGGCTGACGCGGGTGTAAGTGATAATTTTTGGGGTGAAGCTGTTTTGACAGCAGTACACATCACCAATAGACTCTATCATTCAGTAATAGATGATATTCCTTATAGAGTTCTATATGGTAGAATTCCTAATTTTAAATACCTAAGAATCTTTGGTCAATATGCATATGTGTACACACCTGCATGCTTTAGAAACAAAGGTGAACCCAAGAGTAGAAGAATGATGTTTTTGGGGTATTCTGGAAACAGTTACAAATTCTATTTGGGAGGAAAAGAAGTGAGACATTCAAGATCTGCCAATTTTGAAAGATATGCTGGTTGGGAAAAACTCCATGCAAATAAGGAAGTGTTTGTGAAGTTAGGCAACTCAAGTGAGGCAGAGACTCAGACCCAAAGCCAAGCATCTCCAGGAAATGGAGGGGTTATAGTAAAACCAGAAGAACCATCCACGAGTAGCAGTGATAGTTCCTCAGATAGTGAAATGTCCAGACCAAAAAACCACACGCATGACAGAGGACAAGAGATTCAATAAGAAAGCCACAACTTCCAGTGTAGACAGAGATGAGGAAGAGAGAGGCAGAACAACAGAGTTAGTACCTAGACGTAGTCAAAGAACTAGAAAATCTCCTGACAGATTTGTGGTGACCAATGCAAAAGCTTGTTTAGTTTTTGAAGAACCAGAAAGTTTTGCTGAAATAGAAAATTTTCCTAGAGAGGAACAGGAGAAATGGTGTGAAGCAATGGAGTGTGAATTTGATTGCTTAGAAAGGAAAGATGTTTTTGAAATAGTAGAAAGACCCAAGGATAGAAAAGTAATTGGTTGCAAGTGGGTTTATAAAAGGAAAGACATGCCTGATGGTAGTGTAAAATATAAGGCAAGGTTGGTAGCAAAAGGCTTTTCACAGGAACAGTTTGAAAATTATGACAAAACTTTTTCTCCAACCGCAAAAGCAGAGAGTTTAAGAATGGTATTAGCAATTGCAGGAAAGAGAGATCTGATAGTAGAGCATTTTGATTTTGAGACGGCTTATTTAAATGCCAATTTAGAAGAAGAGATTTTCATGGAGCAACCTCAAGGTTTTGAAGTAGGTGGTAGTCAGAATGTATACAGGTTGAAGAAAGCATTGTACGGTCTCAAGCAAAGTGCAAGAGCTTGGAATTTATGTATCAATGATGAATTGGAGAAGTTAGGTTACAAGAGAAGTGTTGCAGATGCTTGTGTATACACGAAAGGAGATGTAATTTTGTTGATCTATGTGGACGATTTGTGCGTTGCAGCCAAATCAAAGAGAGAAATTGAGTTGGTGAAAAATGAATTGTCAAAGAAATTTGTGTTGAAAGATTTAGGTATGTTGAAGTCTTATTTAGGGATAAATGTAGAATGGACCGAAGAAGGGCATTGTTTGCTGAGTCAAAGCAAGAAAATTGAAAGGTTAATTGAGAAATGTGGTTTACAGAGTGCAAAGGTTGTGAAAACTCCGATGACTACAAGTTTTGTGTCAGAGGAAGTTACAAGAGCTTTTGAGGATAAAAGATTGTTTAGAAGTATTGTTGGATCTTTACAGTTTATTTCTAGCCATACCAGACCAGACATCTCGTACCCGATTCATGTTTTGGCAAGAAGAGTGAACGACCCGAGAATTGAGGATTGGACAGCAGTGAAACATTTGATTAGGTATCTTAAAGGAACCATAGACAAGAGGTTGATAATTAGAAAAAGCAATGCTGATTTGGAATGTTATGTAGATAGTTCATTTGCTTCGGAATCAGGAGACAAAAAGTCAGTGTCTGGAATGATTATAAGATACAGCGAAAGTCCCATTGTGTGGAGAAGTAGAAAACAGACAAACGTAGCATTGAGCAGTAGTGAGGCCGAGTTCGCAGCTTTGAATGAAATCACAAATGAGGTACAGTGGATTGAACAATTATTGATTGATTTGAATGAAAGCTTTAAAATTCCTGTAGAAATTCATGAAGATTCGCAGTCCTGTATAGCAATGGCAGAAACAGAAAGTCTGAAAAACAGAACGAAGTACGTAGGTGTAAGATACCAGAATGTAAGAGAAATGGTCCAGAAAGGAGAAATAGAGTTAAAGTACATAGAGACACAACACAACATAGCAGACATTTTTACAAAGGCTTTAACAGTTGAAAAACACGAGAGATTGTGTCAGTGGATTGGAATGACAATATAATTCACATACAATATTCTATTTCGGAGGGGATTGTCAGGAAAAAGCCACATGGGATATATAGTCACAAGAAATATAATATGTATATGAATGTATTTGAAAGTAACATGACACAGCAAAAGTTATTGAATTGTCACACAGGTGTTGTAAGTAATGTAATTAGAGAGTCCTGAAAGCCAAGGACATATGAGGCAATGACAAAGTGAAAAGGTGCAAATTGATATCACCTGAGAGTCATTGAGTGGACAGTAATGTATGATGCAATGTGAGGCCTAGATTGAGCCAAGTATGGTATGTCAATCATAATGTATGTACACGCCCAGGAGGTGGCAACTGTATAATGAATAGAGAGACAAATGTCTATATAAGCTATAATGTATGGCAATACTTTTTGTGGGTATTGAGGAGTATAGTAGTGTGGATTTTGTGAGTAGTGAAAGTTTTGTGCATAGTGTATATAGTAGAATAAAAGTAGATCTTTTATATAAGAAGACTACTGTGTTGACTGGTGTCTTGAGAGCTGAACAAGAACCAGCAGACTGCAGAGAAGATTGGAAGACATCTTCAGCCAATTCTCAGAGCTACTGGTCAAACTGGTTGTTCTTCCGCTGACCAGGGTGGTGAGAGTGAAAGCCAGGAGAAGAGCTGCAACTCCCATCATCCCTAACATAATATGCAACCAAAAAAACACATTGAGGTCCTGATCCAGATAGGTGGAATATAACATTCCACTCAAGGAGCTCCATGTCTTTAACCTGTCCCAGCTGTCAAGCTTAGATAACCTTCTCAGTTTTCAGATATAGTCATATATCATTTTTCAAAACAATAATACAAAAATAACTGCTCGCTATTATCATGTGATTCTATCACAGGGTAGTCAACTGTCAAGAGTTGGTAAATTGTCATGAACTGGCTTTCCATGGAGGGTAGAGGGTCACATCCTCACTCCTAATAGAATTGTAGAATTAAAGAGTTGGAGGAGACCGCAAGGAAGGATTATCTAATTCAATCCCCTACCATGCAAGAATGCACAATCAAAGCACTCCTGACAGATGGCCATCCAGCCTCTATTTAAAATCCTCCAAAGAAAGAGATCCCACCACACTCTGAGGCAGTGTATTCCACTGTCAAATAGTTCTTACTTTCAAGACGTTCTTCCTAACATTTCAGTGGAATCTTTTTTTCTTGTAGTTTGAATACATTGCTCCATGTCCTAGTTGGTAGAGAAGCAGAAAACAATATTTCTCCTTCATCAATATGACATCATTTTGAATATTTAAACATAGCTATCATGTCACCTCTTAACCTTCTTTCCCCAGGGTAATAATACCCAGCTCCCTAGTGCTACATCTGAACTGCAGAATTAATGCAGCTTGACACCATTTTGTCATGGCCCCCTGTTGTGGAATTCTGTGATTTGTCGTTTTGTGAGCTATTTAGCCTTCTCTATCAAAGAGCTGTGGTGCCACAACAAACTACAAACCCCAGGATTCCATAGGTTTTGGGGTAATGTTTGACCATTCATGACTGTAAACACAAATCTTCAGCAGTAGTGATACTTGTAAGTCCAGTTTATAACATAACTGCTGGACAGTATGCCAGCATACATATTCTGTCTTTATCACTATTTCAGATATAAAGGTATGGACACATGAATCTGTGCATTTAAGATATTATTAACATTTGCTGGTATATCTCTTGAGTATTTAGGCATTCACTTGTTTGGGATTGTCACTGTCCACAAAATTTATTACATTTTGGATACTCACTGTAAAATACATACATGAACTAAAGTTCACAATGGAAAAATCAAGTTAACTAAATAGCAATGAGTTTTGTAGAAACCTTTATTTCATGCTTTTGCAAAAGTCAAACTCATTACTAGATATCGTCTGTGCTTAGAGATGCCAGAGCAGCAGCAATCTATTTTTTCAGATATCATGGGCAAAACCTGAGAACAGAGGGCAAGATGCTGGGAACAGTGTGGGTCCTTGACAGCCATACAAAACAGACCATGCAAGAACTGGGTGGCAGCCAGAACTGTTTCTGAGGAGCTGACCCTGCAAAAAGGCACTGGGGTAAATGGGTTCCAAAACCTAGCTAACCAGGTAACATGGCAGCCCAGAGCTGGGGTGGGGGCATTTTTGATAGCTTGACAGGTGGCACAATACATCTAGCAGCTCCACCTGTGGACATCATTCCCACAATGACTTGTATGTCATGTAGCCTACTTGTGTGTTTGTGCCTTGGCCTATGGTGATCCATAGATTTCACAGGGCTTTCTTAGGCAATTAATACTTGGGAGTGGTTTGCTATTGCCCTCCTCTGAATATAGCACTTGTTGTTCCTTGGAGGGCCCTCTTCCAAATACTATTCACTCTTGAGCTTGCTTAGCTTCCAAGATCAGGTGGGCTCTGGTGCCTTCAGGGAATTTAGGCTGCCATAGCAAAGGCCATATGTCTGGAATTTTTCCACATGCTGAGCTCCTGCTGCTCCTGGGGCTTGTGGAATACTCCCCAGCCCATGGGAAGTTGTATTTTCCTTCAGGACCTCCCACCAGGGCTGTACAAGTAGAAAACTTAAGAGTTGCAACACTGCCATTCTACTCCCTGCCTTGCTCCAAATGCCATGATGGCCTCAAGTGGATGCTTACTGGTTTGTTGGTTTTGTATAAATCCAACACAGATACAAATGTCTTTACACTGAGCCAGTCAGCCTTGGCACCAGCTGGAAATAGATGGGAGTCCAGGATTCAGTACTGACTCACACCCAAAATTCCAGCTTCTTTCTCAATGCTGCTCACCATGAGATTTTGTTCCTTGCCTGGAGACATGGGGATTACACCATGCTGTCTTACAGACTAAATTAGTTGTGCCTTATTCTCATTGAAGTCAACATAACCTAACAGAATCAGAACTAATAAGTCTCATTGATTTCAGTAGGACTAAAAATGGAGGCCCTTTTGCACGAAAGATTTGCTATAATTCCATTTTAATTGCTATGATAACACCTTATGGAATCCTGGGAATCATAGTCCTGTAATTGTCCAGTGCAGTAGTTCCCAAACATGTCCTCCAGGTGTTTCAGTTCCTTGAAGCCCCAGCCAACTTGGCCAACAATCAGGAATTCTGGTAGCTGAAGTCCAAAACATCTGGAGGACCAAAGTTTGGGAATCACTGGTCTAGTGTGTAAGAGCCTCCAGAAAAGCACAGAATTTCCCTGAGACCTTCAGCCAGTACCATTAGCTGTGTCAGATGTACTCTTAGGTTGTTAACACTAACAAAGGAATGCCACTTCTTATGCCTTTACTGGTAGCAATACATTAGATACAGTCAAATAGAAATTTCAAAACAATTTCCTGCATGGCAGGGGGTTGGACTGGATGGCTCTTCCAATCCTATGATTCTATGACTCTATGATTCTACTAGGGTTGTGAAATCATCTCAGGATTGTTAGACTAATTTTTTAAAAGGTAGATTTCCATACCCTCCAACTTTTCACAGATGGAAACCAAATGACAACTTGGTTTTGAAATGGAAATGTGACACATAATTGAATACTTTGCTGGAGTATCAAACCATAAATATGAGAAATTAGTGTTTTATCAAGATACCCTTGTATTTCTTATATCAGATTGCATTTGATTCTTCCTGATATCAATTACTAATTTACTTCTGTAATTCATTTTAAAAATGATTTGTTTGGTGTTTTTTTTTAATGCAGAAGCAGGATATGGTATTAATGTCTTTTCCAGTACAGATCATAATAGGCATTGTTTCTCCAACTTCCTAAAACTGCCCTTAAGCTGGGGTTGTAGAGCCATTAAAGAACAATAGCAACATAAATTAATTTCAGTCTGAAATAGGATAATGGCAGATCAACAGTCAATGAATTACAAAGGGTGTGTCCTGATTTAAGTGTTCTTCAGTGAGTAGAAGCAAGCTGCTTGTTTTGATATACTAGACTGCAGGTCATTTTATACATATCTTTTCCAGCTTGTGCTTTAGTTTCATTGGAGAAGGAGAGAAACCTCCAACTTGACTTGGCATGAGTTCAGAAACCACAACTATTCTGTGTATGGCCTGACCATTTTTAAAATACATTTTGCGCTTTTGGTAGATGTTGTAATGCTTTTAGCACAGTGTGAAATCTTGGCTTATACCACAGTGTCTAAAATAAGAGGGAGTTGACATTGACTTGTGAAAGAACATTTACTTATGAAAAGCCATAACTCTGGTGGTTTTTTGGGGGGGATGAGTAGGGGGAAGTGGGGACTTACAGAATGTGGTGTTACCAACCAGATTTCAGCAGGAATAGAACTGTATGAAGAATGAATGTCAGCAAATGTTCAGTGGCGGCATCTGACTTTTTCACATGTGCTGTGTCTGGATCATCTTCCCTGGCCTGCTGTATTTGGCTGTGCCTTCTCTTGATTTCACACATGTACATGTGGCAGTTGAGGTGGGGGGGGGGGGAGCATTCACAGATTTCAGTTGCAATCATACATCTGTAAACTATAACACTGTCTCCTAGATTTTGTATGGTGCTTGTTTAGTTTTAGACAACAGAAGAATTCTATATTTATTTAGAACAGGGGTTTCCAACCTGGAGTTCCCTCTACCCCCCATAGGGTATGAGATGGAATTCAGGGGGTTCAACAAGGAGTGGTTTGTGTCCTGAGTCATGTGTCATGAGTCATCACTCATTTTTTTCTGAATAAATTAGAATCTAATTGCTTAATTTAGATTTCCATGTTATATACAGTACTGAATTAAAAGCCTATTTTTAAATGTGAAGTTGAAGGCTTTCATGGCCAGCATCCATAGTTTTTTGTGGGTTTTTTGGGCTATGTGGCCATGTTCTAGAAGAGTTTCTTCCTGACATTTCGCCAGCATCTGTGGCTGGCCTCTTCAAGAATGCTTGCCTGGAAAAAGTTGGGTATATATATACACAATTGCAAAAGTAGTTTGGATTCAATTAACTCAGCAGGGGGAGGGGAGGAGAGGAGAGGGGAGAGGAGAGGAGTGGCAGAATTTTGCCCTGCCCAGGAGGCTCAGAGGAAAGCAAATTGCTGCAGCATTTCATACATTATGTGTTTCTTCTGATTAATAACTTTTGCCATCTTGACCACACTCTGGGGGTGTTCTCACTTGCTTATACTCCGTGTTACAAATCGAATCCAAGGTACATAGTTCCTATTAGAAACCGAATTAAATCTAGAACAGTTCTAGAGCAACCCGCAATCGTCCCCACTAGAAATCGAATCGTACAGCGGTTTATAAATTTGATTCGTGTTTTCGTCATTTAACGTGCGTTAAAAAAATAGAAGGGTCGAACCTACATTTCCCCCTTGAATTGGGATAGGAACCGGAGCATTTAAATAGGAACAACAGCCTTTGAAATCGGGTTAGCTGGATGGGAGGAGCGGAGTGCGATGGGGCTGGCCTTGGGGGAGTTGCCCTTTCTGTCCCCATCCGTCGTGGCTGTCGCCATTTTTGCTTCCCTCACCCCTTTGTCTGCTGTGGTCTTTCAATAAGAGATAAGGATTATTTTTTATTTTTTATTTTAATGGTTTAAAGGCGCTTAATCTCTTCAGCGCTTTAAGCGCCTGAAGTCCCGGCTGCTCAAGCGCCTGCATCTGCCAAAGGACTACAAGGCTTCCCCCGGTGGATTGCAACCTCCCCTCTGTGTGAGGAGAACCCATTTCTAACGGAGGAGAGGCAGGAAGGGAAGCCTCCTCTCGAAGAGGCATTCCCTGCCCGCTTGGGCACTGATCTCGCCCAGGCAGGGAAGGGAAGCCTCCTCACGAGGAGGCATCTGATCTCACTCAGGCAGGGAAGGGAAGCCTCCTTGCGAGGAGGCATCTGATCTCACTCAGGCAGGGAAGGGAAGCCTCCTTGCGAGGAGGCATCTGATCTCGCCCAGGCAGGGAAGGGCTCTGATCAATGGGGGGGGGGGGGAATAGAGCCTTTTTCCCTCTCTTTCTCAAACGGAATCTGCCTTCTCCTCCAACCCTGGAAAGAGAATCTTTGGGAAGAGTGCTCCCTCCCTGCTTTTCCAGCAGCCTCCTTCATTGATCTCTGGGCTCTCTGAAGGGATTCTCCCTGGCTGTCTTGGGAGACATGAAGAGGGGATGCTGTCCTGCAAAACCCATCCCCATAGTTTCTCTGGAAACAGCTTGGGCTCCCCAAATTCGCTTTGCCAGAAGCCTCCCCCAGCCTGGGGTCTTTCTTCCAAGGCAGCAAAAGTGCTTTGGGCAGTTTTCTCTCCCTCAACCATCCTTCCCCACGAATAATTGCAGGACTCATAGGCACTTTAAGCGCCTCTTCATTGGTTCTTTTATAACAAACCACGAAATTTAAAAGTGACATTATGATGACATTGCTTTGATTGACAGCCCCAAAATGGTGAGTGGGAATGAAATAAGGCTAAAACCGATTTATATATACACCGTTTTATTTGAATAGGAATGAAAGCGGATCACTTAAAGCGAATCAATTGGTAAATGAGAACAAAGAAAAAAAAGCGATTCGGAACGCGGGATAAGACCAGGGTTATTTTGAAGCGATTTAACTGATACCGGTGTATTTTAAAGTGTTGTAAATCGCAAGTGGGAACAGGCTCTCTGATGTTGTTTGGCCACACATGTCTGGGTTTTCATCTGTGAAATGTTGGAAGATATGAAAATCTATATTTTAAAAATTAGTTCAACAATCTTGAGCTACATATAAAAATTATCTATGCTGTGTTAAATAAAGGGCTAATATGAACACATGAAAAGCCCTCCAGAATCAGGTCTCAAAAATATAGAAAATCTTTCTGTATGTATTTTCTAAATTCCTCCCCAGATCTTACAGACTTGTGGTGAAGAGAAAGAGTCTCATTTATGAGGCTGACCACACAGGATTTAAATACCTAGTTAGGGATGGGAAGACATATTGTTGTGCAGAGCAGTCTTGCTGAACCTTCACATTTTCAAGCCTCCAAAAACATGTTGCAAGAAAATATGCACTTGCTTTGAGCATCTACACATTTGCAAGGCTTACAGGGAATTTTCAAGAAATAAAGTATACATAAAACCATGGGCTTATTTTTAAATATGAAGGGCCAAAATCTAAATAATGAACAAACAGCCTTGACAGACTGGCACTAAAAAGAGGATAGTGTGCGGGCATGGTGCCAGATGATATAGTGGCCGAAGGAGTGCCAGAAGATGCCGTGGCGATGGCAAAAGTGCCCTTTCTATGGCGCAAAAAGGAGCTACTTTGTGAGGGTCCATTTTGCACCATGGAAATGCTAGATCAGGGCCATGCCATGTAGTTGCTGTGGCCCCAATCCAGTACTGATAGGGGCGGCTTCAGGCTGTCCCTTAGGAGCAGTATGTTCAGCCCCAAAGCACACATAAACCTGCTTTAGTCAGTGGGAAAAGCTGCATAGTAGGTGTAATTGTTCAAATAAATATACAAATTAGAAAAATGCACTAAAACTGTGTAAAGTTCAGTGCAGGAAGAATGCATACAGTCTTGCAAACTGATTTTAAAAGAAAGATGGGAAAGGAATACAAGTGGGATTCTGAAAGATTTCCATAGCCTGCTTCAAATAGTGGCCAAACTGATATCCGCAGCTTGGAAAACTTACTTTTTGGCACACAGCTCACAGAATCCTGATATATACTTTGGGAGTTATAGTTTTGAATTTGTACACTTTTTGAATTTAGTTACAGGCTTCTACCATGGTAAATGTGCATAGGGTTGAGTGTTAACGCCTAGATACAATTTTAGTTCCGACTAGAGCAGACCTATTGAAATCACAGGACCTATGTAAGTGTTGCTTAACAAGTCCCATTCATTTCAATAGGTTTCATCTAGTTTAGACTAAAACTAGATTTAACCCTAAAGGACCCAACAAGGTGTACATTAATGCTTTTAAATGTGTTATGTTAATAATAATGGCTGACATTCTGCATTATTAGTATGGATTCATAACCTAGAGTTAGATTTCGAACCACTCTATATTGGCACAGGGATGAGAGGTCAGGCCATGTCTTTCTGAAGTGCCCCACTTGACTGTACCACAGATCTCCATAGCCTGGAGTTTCCCTGGAGTTTAAACCTGCGTTGTGGGGTCAGTTCCTTAGATCTTTCATAGGTATATTCAAATGTACAATCAATGTAAATGGGCAAATGCAATACAGGATTCTGGCAAACAAGAAGAAAACATCAAGGATTCTATCTCTCATGGCACCATTTTCAGCTGATAAGGGAGAGTGCAAGTTTCCATGCTTTATTGACTTCCTTAGGCAGAAAGAGAAGGCTAAAGATAGCTTTGACTTTCCAAATAAAGCATGCAAGACAGCCAATTAGCAAGATGCATATTCTAATTTAGTAGAGGGGCTGAATAATAATTCTCTGGCAAATCTGAGTAGGGCTCTAATGAAGCTAACATTCAAAATCTGCCTCGGGGTGGATTCCAAGGACAGATATTCAAAATGAAATAATCAGGATCAATTTCCTTGCCATGGTTTGAACATCAGTATTGTGGTAGATACTAAACTCTTCCTGGTGGCTTGAGTCATCTTACTTTCATGTTGTAAGTTGCCTTTAGAGTAGGTTTGACCTGCTACATGTCTTTTTTTTTAAAAAAAAACCCCTAGTTCAAAATGTACATGAGAATATAGAACAGACAGCACTTAAGAGTACAATTTGCAGAACAACATTGGCTGAATATAGTAAAAGCGTACATAATATGGTGAAATTTGGTAGTCTTTTTTTAAATGAAAGGGATTTTTCCCACTTGATAGCATACATTGCATTATTGCATTTATTCCATCTAGCTAAAAGCCATCACCATGAAATGAGATTCAATAAAATAAGGCTATATAAAACCAATTTACAAAGATACAAACAGACAAAATGAACATTACAAATCTCTTCAAAATATGTTTCAAACATGAGGTGAAAGGCTATTTATCCTATTACTTATTCCAGACAAGTATAGAAGCTATATATCTATACACCAATCTTATTTTCACTACATGTATAAGTATTTTGTGATGGGTAACTTCTCTACTTGAGTATTTAAGAAATTCTACTCTTCTTGCAGGATATCTGTGAGGACAACATTCTGTTGGCTACATAACTGTATCTGCACATCTCTTGGTTGTCTCCTTGCAATAGTGGACAGTTGTTTTTTGTGGGTTTTTCAGTCTATGTGGTCATCCTGTAGAAGAGTTTATTCCTGACATTTCACCAGTATCTGTGGTTGGCATATTCAGAGAAGATGATAGCCACAGATGCCGGCAAAACTTCAGGAATAAACTCTTCTAGAACATGGCCACATAGACTGAAAAACCCACAAAAAACTATGGATGCCGGCCGTGAAAGCCTTCGACTTCACAGTAGACAGTTGCTTTCCTCTAGGGGACCCATGTGTGAGGAGATACTGAATACTTTCTTCTGCAAGTCTCCAAGATTACAGTTGTTGGCAGAAACCCAAGTGGCACTAGCATAAGTAGTCAACAAGATTTCCATTACAGAAGGCTCTTTTCCTATTAAATGAGATTACAATATTTTTTTGCCCATCTTAACCCCCCTCCAGTTTTGTGAAATATTTTTGTGCAAAAACAATGGACAGTATTCCATTATTAACTGGGGGGGATACAGACGGGTGGCTCCATGCCACCCATCTTTGCCTGTCAGTGCCATGCCAACTGCACGGCGCAGCACAGATGTCCTCCCTAAAAAGAAGCTGCCTAGAGCGGCTTCTTTTTAGGAGTGCCATAATGGTGCTCAAATGCCATGATGCTGCCACTTTTGGTGAGCGCCGTTTGGGCGTGCGGATGCCCATGTGTCATCATTGCACGCCCTGTGTGGGTGGGGCTGCAGCAAAATGGCGCATGGGTGCAGCTAGTAGGGCTGGGTGTGTATGGACGCCCAGCCCTCCGGAGCCCTAAAATTGGCCCTGGACCAGCACTTTGTGCCAGTCTGTACTGGGCCTAAGTAACATTTCCTGGCCTGATTCCTCCAGTGACAGATACATCATTTACCCATGCTCCAATTGCTGACATAATGAACTACCTTCTTCCCATGCAACTGATGACTCGTAAAGTAATAGGTTTTTGGGGGGGAGGGGTGATGGTGGTGCTTACAACTGTGGCAATAGTGTCACAATCATGATTTAAGTAGTGATTGTGAACATAGAGCAGTTAATTGAATACCTTCAGTTAAGTATACAGGCAGCCTATGTACAGCTGGTGCTTTGAATCTGTGGGGGATCCCTTCCGGTCCCCCACACACAGATAAGAAAAAATGTGGGACCTCAAGTCCCATTGTCCCCAATGGCAGTGCAACATGCATGCAAATGCTAGAGCAGCTGCCTGCAGTACTTCCATTGAGAACAATGGGGTTTGCTGTCCACAGATATTTAGATCTGCAGATGGCAAGCCCTCTGATGGTGAGACCCCACTGTATTATGTGAGCTCATATAACACTTGTTCACTTTTATGTGTTGGAAAAGCATGTTCTCTCTAGGCATTTTCTAATTTCTCCAGCTCAATTCTATGATATGGTTCCTCTGGTTTGGAAGCTGACCATGGAGTCATGCTCGAGGACCTAGAGGTTCCTAGAGAGAACACTTCTGTAGGCGTTTGTAGATCTCCCAGCATGAGTCAACTTCCAGCAGAAGCATACCATAGAATAGCACTGGGTGATCTAGAAAATGCCTAGAGAGAACACTCAGTTGTTCACTTCAGGAAAGACAAATAGTGTTTCAGATTTTACACAAAAATTGTATTACATGAAGAGTATTGGAATGTATCCCTCATGGAATGCATGGGCCACCTGTATTTAAATAAGTAACAGATATAGAATACTGGCTAATGGGTGTTGCACACAAACCTCTGCAATTTGCATTACACATCCATGTTTTCTTAATAGGTGTTGCATGAATATCCAATAACTATTTGCACAATGACCCCTAACTGATTGCTGCAGAAACACACTGCTTCAGCTAATTAGTGACTGGGGGAGGGCAGAAGGAGTGCCCAGGCAATGTCCAGCTATATTTCTGCAGCAGAAACTGCCAGACATTGGGCCCATTCACACTACAGAGTTAGTGCTATGATCTCACTGTAACTACCATGGTCCTCACAGATATCCTGAGAAATCACAGTTTATCAGAGAAGCATAGAGTTGGAAGAGACCACAATGGCCATCCATTCCAACTCCCTGCCACGTGGGAATATATAGAGGGGGCATTTAGGATATTCAGCCAGAGTGCTTCAATGCCTTACCAAACTCCAAACCCCAGGATTCCATACAATGGAACCATGGCAATTGAGGTGGAGACATAATGGTATTATTAGCCCAATAACTGGCATCTCCACTCTTCCTTGATCGGTAAATGGCTGTGGGGGCACACTCCAGCATCAGTCAGGTTGACAATGTGTATGAGGAGGAAGGGGGTACATGAGGAATAGTGATGGCTATTGCCTTGCTTGGTTTTTAAAAAGTGATTACACAAGTCTTGCAGTCTATTAACAGTTGGTAGTCATAATGGGTACATGAAACCTCCAGGTTCAAAGAGGGAGTAAATCACAGATGTTGGGGCACCAGCAATGGGGGGAATGGGATCCCCCCCCACTGCTCGCGTAGCTTGTTTGGCACCACACCTTTTCCTGAAGGCATCTGTCTGGCTACTATGGAAAGTGGATGATGGAATAATATTTGATTGGGAAAAGTATAGACCATGGGCTTCATATGGTCCCCAGGGTCTTGCACAGTGCCCCAGCCCTCTTTTATGCATCCCTGATCTCTGATACTCTTATTTTCTGTTTTAAATAAGGGTGTTACACTGGCCTTTTAGAACAGTGAAATAATCATCTGAGGGGGCCCAGCTGACCATTTTATTCTATCCCCCTCAGTTACTTAGAGTCTGGGGGAAAAAAGCATGCACAAGAGAGAAAATGCAATGGGGGAGGCTGGAAATAAAATGAAATGGTAAATTGTTTCTCCTAGAATATGCAACTGGTCAAAAGGGCGAAACACTTGTGAATATCAGAGGGCAGGTGTGGCCCTCCATAACCAAAGTGATGATGGAAGTGTTGTTAAATCATACAAACTCTCACAAGAAGAACCTATAGTGGTCTCAGTGGATGATGTCATCAATCTGAGTCTGGCTATGGAAATATATCCAGAGGCCTCTCTGATCTCATTCAATAATGGAATGGCCATATGGAGTGGGTGAGCTATTGCAGTAGAACAATAGTTCTGTTGTACTAGCATTTCAGGACAACAAGTCTGTGGTGAAGATTTGGATGTAGCAGAGGGAGGGAGAGAATACCAGTTTCCAGAATGACCAGATAATTATATAAGTAAGCATAAGGTGGACTTTCACTTGTGTATATCATCAACAAGATGATGGCCTCAGAATGGTTCCATTCCTTACTTCTCATGCAGGATCTCAGCCAGAAATATCTGTGGATTTTTGTTTTTGTTAATTTTTAATGCCACCATATTTTCAGAAGCTTACTCAGATTGGCAGGAGGCAGTGAGTGCACATTAAAGTCTGTTTGTCTCAATAAACACCAAATTGTTTTATAACCTTGTCTCGGGTAGGTGTCAAACAAGCAGAAAACTGTACAAAGGTCCCTCCTCTCCAGCTGTACACAGCTTGATAGAACCCATAACAGAACAACAGTCAAGGTCTGTGAATGGCTCAATGACTGTGTATACAAACACACAATAGCCTTCCTGCTGATTTATAATTTCCAGCAGTGGCACAGATTGTGCTCATAAAAGAAAGTGGGATGGCTCCACTTATTCACCATCTCACCACGCGAGGGAAGTAGATACATTTTGGAGTATGTTCAAGTGATGTTGTTCCCTTTAAGTGCCATTCTTGGTCCTCTTGTAAGATCAGCTCAGGGAAGAAGAAAAACTGTTTCTCCTCCAACACTTCCTAGTAATGCAGTTCAACATTTCTACAGATGAAAAGAGAGTTATCTTTATAACACATTTAGGCCAACATCCTACACATATGTGTAGCTCTACATGTAGAATTCCACATTCTCTCACTGCTTAGTGGTTGTCAAGCTCTGGGTGGCCCCCTTGTTTCTTTTCTTACTGGTGGGGAAGAGAGAGAGAAATAACTAGTTTGAGCCTGTTGGAGATGGGTAAGAAATGAGGTGCACTCTCAAACTGAGTGCACCCATCTTTTTCTTTCCCCAGGTACTCAGAGCAGTTGGATCTACATTGTCTTAATTGCCTGCCCTTCTTTTCCATTCCCTCTGTTAAGAAGGAGTAGCAGACTCCTCTCCCAGGGGTTGAGGCTGTCAGGTTTGGGAGGTTTTTGAATGGAGTTCAAGGACAAGAAAACATCTCTCTGCACCCCCTATAAAAATGATATATGCATGCCTCAGTTGCATTTGCACATGTGGAAGTCACCAATAGGATGCTGGCCTTACTCTCATCCCAGTGATCACAGATGGTTGTACCTGTGTCTTCATAAATTTAGAATTCCCAAGCCATTGGAGCCCACTTGAAATCTCTAGTTTTGGAGTCCCCGATCTTCTGGCTGAGTTGCTCAAGATTAGGGTGATGGATAAATCATGAGTAGTGGTGTCTTGTTGGCAAGAGGAAAAGGATGGCAGGAGTTTCAAGCAGGGGCTGCTTGGGAGTTGGCAGATGAGCGGGTTAGGAAGTCGAGAGGGTTGGGATGATGGAGAAAGAAGGAAATGAATAAGTGCAGCTGTATTATCAGCTTCAAAGAAGAATAGAAGATATATGGGTTGGGGAGATGGAAAGAAAGGATAGGAATGAGCAAAACTCTGACATTGCTGAGCTTTGTATGCTGCTTGCTTTATACAGAAGGAGGTAAGAAACACAGGGGCCCCAGACAGTCTGTGGCAGCCATGCCCTAGCCACAGTTTCCAGCAGCCTGTCGCAGTATACTCCAGCAGCAAAAGTGATGCAGAACTGATGAGTCAGATTGTAATGCTCTGTTTACACAACAGAGAATCTTGGCCATGGGGGTCATATCAGAACATATTGCTGGGATCTGAATTGATGGAAAGAGTACACACTTTTCATGTTTCTGAGGTAGTAGTTGTATGCAACAATTGTGAATAAAATAAACTATTCCCAGTGGTTATATATGTGAAGGTTTATATAGTTTTTCATGTCTTAAGATTATCTCCCTGTGTGGAAAGTGGAATGAATACAGCCATGTTGAGTGACAGGATGCACTCCATAGTGGCAATCTAGAGCCCAGACTCATTTATGTCAAGGTCTTGGAAGAGAGGAATATGCATACTAGGCAAATAAAGATGACTGCAACTCCCTCCACCTCCCACAAATCAGAGACAGCTTCTGATTTACCTAATTTCTCATAAAAGCACTAGCAAAATGTTTAAAATGTTAAATTCACACATGCATGTGCTAAAATGTTGGGCTGGTGCCAGTGGGAGCTTCGAATTCAAAACAACTGTGCCGATGCTTTTCTGAGTGATGTGTCTAGTGTCACATCTAGTTGGCCTTCAGAAAATCTAGTGATTTTGAAAATGCCTAAATAAAAACAGTGTTTTTAATTCCATGCAGTGTTTTCTATTTGGACCTGTCTGTTTCAGTTCTGAAAAGGTTCCTTTGCACGCTTGCATACTCTTGTACTGTGTCAGGCACTTTGATTAACTATTCATGTGTTTAGACTCGAGGCGAGATGCATTGCTCTCTCAGGTAAATCAAAGACATATGGTTTGGGGCAACTGCAGTGTGAGCTGTTAAGACTTTTGAGACTGATGACACAGTGAAAAATTAAAAGAGCATATAAATACACAATTATTTGTAAACTTATAAAATGGATTCATTCATATGTCATATTATTAAAACTGGTTGTGTGGCTTTTGCTTGTTACTTTCTCTGTGCCTTTGGGATTGGATGGAATAATTAAATAATGGAATAGCCTAGAGCTCTTTGTATAACTTATGAATTGCATAACTTATGCCTTGCTCCCACTGAAACAAATAACTTTTTATACATCTGTGCAAGTGGAATGCATCATGATGTTAACTGCTCTTGTTTAAAATTCCATCCAGGGGGCTGGGTGTCCCCCAAGACTCTCAATTTCATTCCTCCACACTGCTGCTTTGATATCATATCCTATGAGTATAATCAGTCTTCACTGAAATGTTTATCTCTGTCTCAAGAATCTCCCTGATACCTTCCTCTTTTGTGTAGATGATCTATTGATCTCTATTTAGTACTGATCTATTAGGATCAATATATCAGATCTACAGAACTGATACTTAGAAAATGTTAAAATGTAGAACTAGAAAAATACCCATCACTGTAACTATGTGATATGTGGATCAGGGATGGCAATCATGTGGCCCTCCTGACGTTGTTTGGCTTCAAGTCCTGGCAGCCCAAGTCAGTATAGTCAGTGATGAGGCATGCTACGAGTTGTAGTCTGTCAAGTTGTTGTCTGAAGGGTTGCGCGATTCCTACCCCACTAGTGGGGTGTCTAGGCATTCTGACATCCCTTGACAAATATTAATAAATAAATGTGAAGCTGCATCAGAGGACTGTGGTACCACAGACATAAATATAAACCAAATAGTACCCATTTCTATTTTGAGGTGCAATGGAGGCATACGGGCATCCTCCTGCCATATCCTTTGCTAACCCTGAACTCATGTTGTCTGTGAATTTGGACACGTTTGATGTGGCAAGCTTGCTGAAGACCATAGGCTGTGAACTGCAGCCTGCATTCCTATAGGTCTAGGATTTAAGGACACAGGAGGAGCCTAGGCATATTCAGCAAATGTCTCCCCTTTAAACCTTCCCTCCCAATGTATGAGCACTCACAGTGTCTAGCTAGGATTGGCATAAGTGCAGCTAACATATGCAGAATTAAATCCATTTTACATGCACATGACATTTTAACTGTCATGGCTCTGTCCTATAGAATCCTGAGATTTGTAGTTTGTTGTGGCACCAGAGCTCTTTGACAGAGAAGGCCATATATCTCACAAAACTACAAATCCCAGAATTTCATAGCATTGAGCTATTGCAATTAATGTGGTGTCAAACTGCATTAATTCTGTTACTCCTATGGAGGGAAAAGACTTCACCATATCTTTTAAAAGGAATGGATCAAAGCCATCTCTGAGAAAGTCATACTCCTCAAAATGCGTTGGGAATTTTGATGTTAGTCCCAGCCAGAATAGACCCATTGAATCACTGGAGCTAGCTCATCACTCAACAGTTCTATGCCCTTTTGAGGTCTCCTTCCCTTTGGTTTATACATTTGATAGCTTCCTTTCTCCCCTTCATTTGATCCTGTGCATGTAAAATGTATGAATACCTCAACAGGGATATGCAGCTTCTGTTTATTGCACATGCCAGACTGAATGGCTTGCACATTTATCCTTCTTTTGGTTGTCACTGGGAATCTGAATCAAATCAGGCTTGGATGACTCTGAACATGTACCCCTACTTTCTTTGCAGTCATCTCCTAGGCCCATTGTGATTTTGGAAAACTTCTTACACAAATACCTATGGGTCACACAGAGGGTCTAAGCAATAGGAAAGATTGTTATCACTAACTGACATAAACATCCCTGCTTAAATTTGGTAGATTGTGCCAATTTGTAACATGACTCAGGAATCTACTTCCTAATTGATAATTGGTTTAACCTTCCCAAACCCCTACTGTTTCCCACTTTCTGTCTTTTATTGTTCTTGCTTCTTTTTAACTTGGCATTTGCAGTTTGTTTTATCCTTTGCATAACTCATGAATGATTTCTCCAGAATAAGATATGATTCAATACTTTTTCTTTTCCTTTGCAACAAATTGATGTTGTATCAATGAATATTGTACTTAAAGTATATTCGAGGCACCATCTCTGTTCAGGACTCATACAAAATGTATGATTGGAATGGAAGTAAAGAACACAGAATAAATCTAAATGGTGCTCTTTTGTTCATAGATGGATTCTTTTTATGAATGGAAAAATCTTTGTTCAACCACTATCTCCCACTTATAAAAGTGTGTGTGTTTGTGTATGTCTACGCACACATGTGATTTGCATTGATTACATCTCCTCCATAGCTTCTGGCACTATTACCCACACTGTTCCAGAGGTTTCACTAATACTCCAAGCAGATTTTCAAGGGCCGCAAGGAGAGAGGGAATTTGGCAAAAATGCTATCTTCTTCCATTTGCAGATGCCAGAAATATCCTTTCCAGGAGCAAAACTCTCCTGCTGAGATCTTAGGATCCACCTCTATAACTAGAGATGAGCACTATGATTATTACCCATTCAAGAAGCCTAGGGGGTTATGTTGTTGAGATTTTGATTTTTTGCATCCTTTTTGTATGCATGCTGAATTTTGTTTAAAAAACTGTCTGTTTCTAAAAAACAATCCAATATTAAAACAATAATATTAAAATTCACAGTACACTGTTTGTTTAAAGCAGCATAAAATAGTAGGGTGTGTGAGAAACTGATAGAGTTTGCATCTTAATGTAAATGAACCAAATCTGATCCCCCCAGAACTTAGTGCAAATCCAAACACAATAAGTAGCATCCTGTTAGTGACACATGTGTCACCTCAAAATGTAGGACATTACAAAATAGGAAAAAAAGAGGGTTCATCCGAGGGTTTAGCCTATCCCCCTATTTGCAGTGAGGACAGACTATCCAGTAGACACGTTTCTTGAAGGGGAACAGCCAGTGTGGTGTTACTCAATGGGCTTCTTAGTCATAGAATCATAGTATCATGGAATCATAGAGTTGGAAGAGACTGCAAGGGCCATTTTGGAATTCCTTCTGGAAAGAAGGTTGAAATGTAGAATGTGAAAAGGAGAACATTTGACTGCCCTGCATAGGTAACTTGCTGTAGCCCTTTGTGCTCTATCCAAAACCTCCTTCTTGCATCTGTCAAGCCTCAGGAGAGGTGCTTGTTGCTGCTGCTGCTTACTAGTGGAGATGGGAAGAGGGAGGCAATTCAAGGGAAGATGATATGGCTGCTCTGGATTCCCAGAGGAAAGAAAAGGAGGGTGCACTCCATCTATACTTGAAGCGATGTCATATTGAGGAGGGAGTAAACTTGTTTTCTGCTGCTCCAGAGAACAGGACATGGAACAATGGATGCAAACTGCAGGAAAAGAGATTCCACCTCAACATTAGGAGGAATTTCCTGACAGTCAGGGCTGTTCAACAGTGGAACACACTCCCTCAGAGTGTAGTGGAGTCTCCTTCCTTAGAGGTCTTTAAACAGAGGCTGGATGGCCATCTGTTGGGGATGCTTTGACTGAGAGTTCCTGCATGGCAGGGGGTTGGACTGGATGGCCCTTGTCGTCTCTTCCAACTCCATGATTCTATGTGATCACACTTTTATTTCTCCCTCCCTCTAAGATTGCTTCTACACTGCAATTAAAGCAGTTGCACACTGCTTTAATTGCCAAAGCTCACTGCTATGGAATTCTGGGAAGTGTAGTTTTGTAAGATATTTAACTCTCTCTTTCAGAGAGTTCAAATCCCAGGATTCCAAACTGCAAACCCCAGGATTCCATAGGATGGAGCCATGACAGTTAAAGAGGTGCCAAACAGCATTAACTGCAGTGTGGCAGGAGTGTCAGCTGAGACCAGCTGCTTGTATATCATCTGAATTGCCTCCTCTTCCCTTAACCAGGGTCTTGACTGCTGCCAGGGTGACATGGGAGAAGGATACAGAACTGTGTGGGCAAAGTATTGTGTTCCACCTACTTGATGTAGGATCTTGGCAACTGTGTTATTAGAAAATTGTATTGTCCCAAGCTTGTGATGTGATTTACAAAATGAGAAGGCAGCCCTTAGAAGGTGGGAGGGAGTTCTAGAGCCCAGGTACAGGTGCTGTTTTACATACCTAATGACTTATCACAGACCATTCCTGGAATCTTATTAGTGGGTTATGCTGCTACAACTATGCTGGTGTAGGTGGTAGCAGGAGAGGGAGAAGGCTGTGATCATAGGAGCTTGTGGGGGAAGGAAGGCATTGGAAAAAGGGGATGGAGGTGGGAGATTTTGTCTGTCTCCCATCACTATCTCAGTGCAACCCTAAAAAATGTGCAGTTATTTTGGTGCACAGTTATAAAATAGTGCACCAGCAGGATATTGGCCCAAACAAACTTATGTTGGATTGCTCATGGCATGGTAGCACTGACACATATGTGGAATTTTTGTTTTGTGTTAACACAAACATTGTTATATTGAGAGAAGAGTTGGAGATAATGGAGCAAGAGAGCAAAGAAGAATGGGTATACCATCACATCATTTGTATAGGCATACATCCATTATGCACCACTATTACAGCACTTTGACATAGCACATTAACTGTCATGGCTGCATTCTATGGAGTGCTTGGAACTGCAGTTTCATGAAGTACTCACAGTTCTCTGCTTAGGTGCTCTAGTACTGTAGCACAGGGAAGAGGACTAGAGTTCTCGACCAAACAATTCTAACTGACTCACCAAACTACAAATCCCAGGTGTCTGTAAGATGGAGTTATTACAGTTAATGTGGTATCAAAGTATTATAGTCATTCAATGTGGAAACTGCAGTCTATTTACAACACACTCACACTTACACACACGTGTGAAAAGTAGATCTAATGAAATGCTTATATATGTGAGAGATATACAATAAAGTAGAAGTATGCATGTGAGAAAGTGAAACTGACAGATTTGTTCATCCTTTCAGAAATCATTGTACACTTAGGCTGTATACAGACCGGCACTTTGTGCTGGCCTGTGGGTGGAGTTAGGGTGTAGCATCTGCATGCTGGATGCCCTAACTCCACCCTGGGGCGCCATTTTGGTGTGTGCCAGTCTAGATGGTGTGCGTCATCACAACGCCCCTCCGGTGCTGCATCTACATGATACAGTGCCAAAGGGGCTTCATAAAGCTGTGCTGCCTTGGAGGCCACAAAAAGGAGCTGCTTTTTGTGGCTCCTTTTTGCACTCCCTAGAGACTAGATTGGGCCACAGCATGAGGTTGCCGCAGCCCCAATCCAGCCAGTAAGGGAGTGGATGCATGCCACCCATATGTATAGCCCCAAAGTTCTTAAAAATCTGGCTTTGAAGCTCTAGTCTAGTCTGTACAATAATCTTGGTGATGCTGAATAAGTGTGGCCACATCTTTTTGCATGACAGGCTAATAATCATCTGGAGTAATGTATCCACTTCTTGGCTTCAGATTTTAAGGATATAGGCCCGGTATATACCTGGCTTTGTGATGTCTTCATCATGTGCGAGGGTTGCCTGGGGGGCGGAGCGCCCATAAGCCTCGCAACCCTTGTACGTGATGAGGGCATAACAATGGCAGCACCCTGTATACACGGGCACTGCAATTGTTACATAAGTGCTGTGCCATGTGGCACTTATGTGATGAGTGTACCAGTGGTGTACTTGTTATGCCACCGCTGCCGTGGAACCCCCCGCTTTTTGCGGGTTTTTTTTCCACCGGCTGGAAGCCTCATGGTTTGGTGGCTGAGGCTTCCCTCTGGCAGAAAAATAGGCGGTCTGTACCGCGCCATACATAGGTCCAGAGAAGGGTAACTAGGGGCCTTTCTCACTATGTGAGTGAGTAGTTGGAACATTGGTGCTGCCACACTGCAGAATTAATGCCGCTAAGTGTCACTTGTGTATAGTGAACTGAATTAGCAACACCACCTATAGATAGTATGTGAAGAGATCTTGTAGCATCTTTGAAGATAACTGAAAGATAAACATTGACAGCATAAGCTTTCGTACACTTAAGTCTACTTCCTCAGATGCATCTGGATATGCCACCTATAGATGTTATCCAACTATACCTAAGGGCTTGATTTTGGAGGGTGGACTTGTGTTATTGTAGATGAATTCAAGATGTTAAAGTGCAAAGATGGAAATAAAGTTTTTGCTAGAATAAAGGTCCTTTACCAGAATAAATGTGCTTTTTGGTGGTTCAGGACAACAGGTGTAGCTCTGCAGCATATAATCATTGTGGTCTTTAAAAAAAAACCTCTAAAAATTCTAGTGTCATTGTTCAAATTAATAAGTCAATGAAAACACTTCAGAAGATTTGACAAACTCAGAAGACAAGTTACTTGCCTTCGGTAAGTTTTTATGGAAGCAGTGTATAAAAGGAAGTTTTTTTAAAAAAAGAAAGAAACAGCAATATTTAAAAGGAAACTGAATTTATAACTGCAAATGACCTCGGCTTTAGCTGTTTTAGTTATATAGGAAATTACTTGTATTATTATTATTATTATTATTATTATTATTATCATCGTTTATTTGTAAAGTGCCATAAATTTACTTGTGGTTTCTTAACTAGATGAACAAAGTTTTTTTTGTGCTGCTCTAATCTTTCTTTCTATTTTTGTAAAACAAAAATATTACAGACAGCTGTTCCTTTTCTGCATAGAAACCTGAATTTGGAACATGTTGCGTGCCAATATGAACTGCAGATATTTGGCTCTGTCTCTGGCCAAGACGCAGTATGTCAGATCATTAAATCAACTGGATGTGTCATAGAATCATAGAATTGTAGAGTTGGAAGAGACCACAAGGGCCATCCAGCCCAACCCTCTGCCATGCAGGGAATCTCAGTCAAAGCATACCCGACAGATGGCCATCCAGCCTCTGTCTAAAGACCTCTGAAGAAGGAGACTCCACCACACTCCGAGGTAGTGTGTCAGATTATGCCATTCATCTCACTGGAATTTACTATTAAGTAAATAAGGTTAAGATTATAGGGTGACAATGTGATCCTGTGTACATTTACGGGAAAGTCATTCGATTGTACTGTGAGGGTTTTACTTGGACATCCGGTAAGTGCTATTGAACATAATGGGATTTATTTTGAAGGAAACATGGGGCAGGGGCAGGCAACCTTTTTGAGCCGGGGGCCAGGTTGCTGTCCCTCAGACAACTGGGGGGGCCGAAGCCAAAAAATAAATAATTAATTTTTAAAATAAATAAATAAATAAAGAAATAAACTGGGACAAATGTAGGACAAAAATTTCAAATGGAGGACACTTTTGAAAAATGGAGGACACGCTAAAATTTTGCTGATTTAAAAAAATGTTAATATAAATGCATGTTTCGGAGGCTTCTATAGACAATTGCCCCCCCCTTGCCTACCACTTGCCCCCCCTTGCCCGCCTCCTCCTGATAGGCCAAAGGCCCCACACCCTCACGTGAGAGGCCAAAGGCTCCGGCGGCAATCGGCAGCAATCGGCGGCAGGACCGGGCTGGGGCTGGTCCCAAGGCCTTGCCGGGCCGCATCTGGCCCACGGCCCACGGCCCAAGGTAGGGTTGCCAAATGGAGGACCTCCGAACTGGGACAAATGTAGAACCAGGTTTGAAAATGTAGGACTTTTTTTTTAATTTCCTGGCTAGGAAATGTAAAAAAAGTCCTACATTTGCAAACCCTGTCCTCCTCCTCCTCCCCGGCGCTTCGGAGGACGCCTAGGCCGGCTCCCAAGCCGGGAGGAGGAACGGGGGCCGCTTGGAATCGCGGCGATTGGCCGCGGTGCCAAGCAGCCTCCCCCTCCTCCCGGCCTGGGAGGAGCCTAGGCCGGCTCCCAGGCCGGGAAGGGCGCGGGGAAGCTTGGCATCGCGGCGATTGCCGCGGTGCCAGGCTTCCTCCCCCTCCTCCCGGCCTGAGAGGGAGCCTAGGCCGGCTCTCAGCCGGGAAGGGCGCGGGGAAGCTTGGCATCGCGGCGACGCCGCGGTGCCAGGCTTCCTCCCCCTCCTCCCGGCCTGAGAGGGAGCCTAGGCCGGCTCTCAGGCCGGGAAGGGCGCGGGGAAGCTTGGCACGCAGCGATGCGCCGCGTGCCAGGCTTCCTCCCCCTCCTCCCGGCCTGAGAGGGAGCCTAGGCTGGCTCTCAGGCCGGGAAGGGCGCGGGGAAGCTTGGCATCGCGCCGATTGCCACGGTGCCAGGCTTCCTCCCCCTCCTCCAGGCCTGAGAGGGAGGCTAGGCTGGCTCTCAGGCGCGGGAAGGGCGGGGGAAGTTTGGCAGCGCGGCGATTGCTGCGGTGCCAGGCTTCCTCCCCCTCCTCCCGGCCTGAGAGGGAGCCTAGGCCGGCTCTGAGGCCGGGAAGGGCGCGGGGAAGCCTTGGCATCGCGGCGATTGCTGCGGTGCAAGGCTTCCCCCCCTCCTCCCGGCCTGAGAGGGAGCCTAGGCTGGCTCTCAGGCCGGGAAGGGCGCGGGGAAGCTTGGCAACGCGCCGATTGCCGCGGTGCCAGGCTTCCTCCCCCCCTCAGGCCTGAGAGGGAGGCTAGGCTGGCTCTCAGGCCGGGAAGGGCGGGGGGAAGTTTGGCATCGCGGCGATCGCCGCGGTGCCAGGCTTCCTCCCCCTCCTCCCGGCCTGAGAGGGAGCCTAGGCTGGCTCTCAGGCCGGGAAGGGCGCGGGGAAGCTTGGCATCGCGGCGATTGCCGCGGTGCCAGGCTTCCTCCCCCTCCTCCCGGCCTGAGAGGGAGCCTAGGCTGGCTCTCAGGCCGGGAAGGGCCAGGGGAAGCTGGCATCGCGGCGATTCCGCGGTGCCAGGCTTTCCCCCCCCCCCAGGCCTGAGAGGGAGGCAGGCTGGCTCTCAGGCCGGGAAGGGCGGGGGAAGTTTGGCATCGCGGCGATCGCCGCGGTGCCAGGCTTCCTCCCCCTCCTCCAGGCCTGAGGGAAGCCTAGGCCGGCTCTCAGGCCGGGAAGGGCGGGGGGAAGTTTGGCATCGCGGTGATCGCCGCGGTGCCAGGCTTCCTCCCCCTCCCTCCAGGCCTGGAGAGGGAGCCTAGGCCGGCTCTCAGGCCGGGAAGGCGGGGGGAAGCTTGGCATCGCGGCGATCGCCGCGGTGCCAGGCTTCCTCCCCCTCCTCCCGGCCTGAGAGGGAGCCCCTAGGCCGGCTCTCAGGCCGGGAAGGGCGGGGGGAAGCTTGGCATCGCGGCGATCGCCGCGGTGCCAGGCTTCCTCCCCTCCTCCGGCCTGAGAGGGACCCCTAGGCCGGCTCTCAGGCCGGGAAGGGCGGGGGGAAGCTTGGCATCGCGGCGATCGCCGCGGTGGCCAGGCTTTCCTCCCCTCCCCCGGCCTGAGAGGGAGGCCCCTAGGCCGGCTCTCAGGGCCGGGAAGGGGCGGGGGAAGCGTGGCATCGCGGCGATCGCCGCGGTGCCAGGCTTCCTCCCCCTCCCCCGGCCTGAGAGGGAGCCCCTAGGCCGGCTCTCAGGCCGGGAAGGGCGGGGGGAAGTTTGGCAGCGCGGCTCACCGCGGTGCCAGGCTTCCTCCCCCTCCTCCAGGCCTGAGAGGGAGCCTAGGCCGGCTCTCAGGCCGGGAAGGGCGGGGGGAAGCTTGGCATCGCGGCGATCGCCGCGGTGCCAGGCTTCCTCCCCCCCTCCCGGCCTGAGAGGGAGCCCTAGGCGGCTCTCAGGCCGGGAAGGGCGGGGGGAAGCTTGGCATCGGCGATCGCCGCGGTGCCAGGCTTCCTCCCCCTCCTCCCGGCCTGAGAGGGAGCCCCTAGGCCGGCTCTCAGGCCGGGAAGGGCGGGTGGAAGCTTGGCATCGTGGCGATCGCTGCGGTGCCAGGCTTCCTCCCCCTCCTCCCGGCCTGAGAGGGAGCCCTAGGCCGGTCTCAGGCCGGGAAGGCGGGTGGAAGCTTGGCATGCGGCGATTGCTGCGGTGCCAGGCTTCCTCCCCCTCCTCCCAGCCTGAGAGGGGGCAGGCCCGGCTCCCAGCCGGGAAAGAGGCGGAGGCTGTTCCTAATCGCGGCGATCGCCTCGGGGGAAGCGGCCTCCCCTCCTCCCGGCCTGAAGAGAAGCCTCGGCCGGCTCCCAGGTCGGGAAGGAGGGCGGGGGCCGCCCCTCCAGGGGCGATGGCCGCGGTGGTAAGCGGCCCCTCCTCCTCCTGGCCTCGCGGAGGCCTTGGAGGCCCCCGCGGCCGGAGTCCGACCGCGGAGGCGCCCTCAAAGGCCTCGCTGGGGCCCGGGAGGGAGCGTCTCCGCGGCTGGAGCCCAACCGCGGAGAGCCTCCCAGGCCCAGCAAGGCCTTGGAGCCGCCGCGGGCCGCGGTGGCTGCCGTGGGCGGGGCCGTCCCGGTTTGGGCGCAAACCGGACCGGGACCGGGACGGCACCGCCCAAACCGGGACTGTCCCGCCGGGGGGCGGGATATGGCAACCCTACCCACAGGTGTGCTACCCCGATGTACAGGATAGCACAGTTTGTTGCCTGGAAATCTATCTATCTATCTATCTATCTATCTATCTATCTATCTATCTATGATCTCTCTTTCTCTCTATCTCTCTGGTTAGTCATCATCACATTCAATAGCTTCCCTTTTTTCCAATGAGCTCATTGTTATACGCTCTACCACATGATGTTGTATGCTCTACTACAAGGATGGCAAAATCTGTTTCAGGGGTCCTCATTTCCCAAGGTTATTTGTGTGCCCCAACTACCTCCCAGTGACTCTACTCCAGATTCCCCTAGACATAAAAAATACATGTTTATCAAAACCAGAAGTGGACCTATTGCTATGTCAAGCCCTCCCCCCAATCTTTTGGCATTTTTGGAAATCCACATGCTTCCTGGAAAGTCTAAGGAACAAGCAGTAGGCCCCACACTCAGAGAAGTTGCCCAGCCCTGATTTATCCCCACAAGAGTTATGTGGGGTGGGTCAGGCTGAGAGAGAGTGACTAGCTCAAGGTCATTGACCAGTCTGTTTTCTGTCTCATTAGGGGCTAGTTCCAGGTCCCAGTCCAACATTCTAATCACTATAGCACAGTACTCTAGCAGATCTTTCTGTACTCATCATTACAGAATTTTATTTAAGAAGCAGTGAACATTGCTGATTTCTTAGTAGCTAGGAGGTCCCTGTGCACAACCAGCTAAAACCTTGATCGGTTTCCAATGGCTTTGATATGGATGGAATAGCCCATGGGATATCACAAACATTTCATAAGGGAAATATACATGGCTTTCCATCTGGCTTTTTTGTACTCACCAGGGAGTGAGTGTCTATTTGCCAACCATTTCACTATCAAGTAACTAGAGGTGAGGTGAAATTTAAGCCAGTGTGACAAACATTATGCCACCTGCTCCTCACCTCCTGGTGCATTTGGCATGCCAAATGACATGCAAAGAGTGGTAGACTGTGGTAGGGTATGTGACTATGTGTTCTATGAAGATACAGTCTAATGGCTCCAATGGGGACTAGATGAATTTCACATTGTAGTTTATACATATTTGCAATAAGGACACTGTTTTTAAAAGCATTATTAGATGCCTGCAGAGTGTGTAGAACTGGGAGCTTATAATATGTTCCATGGTAGTTACAAATTAAATTTAGCATAGTTAATTATGAGTTAATGTCATACCTTCTCTACATCCCACTCTTATTCTTCTCAAATCCTGCATATTTAAAAATAACTTGAAATTTCCAAAACATGTGATGCGTAGGCAGTGACAATATAGCTTTTAAATAAATAAATAAATAAAAGCGTTCTGTTGTTTCATTTTCAAAATAGTATATATGTTGCAGTTTCTGGGGAACAGATGCCTATGTTCTGTGCTTTATGTTACTTCTGTTATGTTTTCCAGTGTACAATTACCTTGTAAGAATCTCCACTAAATACATGGGGACCTACTTCTGAGTAAAATTACCAAGAAGTGCATTATAAGGCTATGCACTTTTTTTAAAAAAAAATAGCTGTAAATAAGACCTACTAAATACCATGAGAATTACTTATGAGTAAATATGTTTAGAATTGCACAGCATGTTAAAAGAATATAGATTTGAATTTTTTTAGGTGTGCCAGACATATTTTATTGAGGGTGTCCACCAGACTGGCACTAAAATGTTGTCTTTGCTGGCCATCTGTCTCACACAGTTGAAAATCAACAAACAAAAATGGGCTTCATTTATGAAAATAATATTTTAAAAATGGTTTACTTAATGAAAAAATACACACTATGCTATAGAAATATGGAAAACATGTGATCTGAAGAAGAATTAAGATGACGAAGTTTTACTTTGTATTATTAAACACATTTTAGGACTGGAAAATGCCCAGACAACTGTGAGATCCAGTTAGCAAATTATATTACACTATACTAATGTGTGAAGGGTGAGCTGCTGTGAAATATTAATCATAACTGTCAACAAACTGATATTACAGTATCAGCTGTTTTTCCTGTAACAGTTTTGCAGCCTATTTCTTGCTTATTTAAATTCCTTGCATGCAGAATTGTGAATGCAAAGTCTTTGGACTGTATCTGGTCAACCTAGGTATGTCCCCAGGCTGTACAAGCCAGACCAGTCACTTCATGGTTCTTTTTCTGTGCAGCTTTGAAAAGAAAGCTAAGAGGACTTCTGATCCTGACATCTCCAGTCATTGGTTTTGTGCATCTTACTAAATTCATTATTATGTATATGCAACTAATAATTCTACTTTTTATACACACCATGTATTGCACATATATATCTATATTGTGCCTCCCACGTGCAAGAAGCCTAGGTTGCTGTAAAAGTATAAATATTTTAATAAAATAATTTAATGTAAAGTCCCCATCCCCATCCCCATTCATGTCTCTGTTGTGAGGAGGAGAAGCAGCAACCAGAGAACTGAGAGTGTTTGAGAGAGAGATAGCTTGATGATGCAGGATAAAGGGCTCTCCTCCCCACTGATGAAAAAGGTGCCTCTTCCCTGAAAACAAAGGGGGAAAGTGGGATTCAGCAGAAGACTCCTGCATGGCCTGAGAGGGTGAGAAGTTCTGCTGGGGGTTGCCTCTCCTTCCTTGATCTTTGGCTACAAGAGCAGGGAAAGGCAGGCATGAGGAAGGGGGGTCTTCAAGAGGGAAGAGGGGCCAGGCAGTGGGAGGGGAGGCATGCACCTGGCTCCAGATGGACAAGAAGCACCCCCAAGACAAGAGGAGAAAGATTGAGAGAGTCATCCAGTGTGGTGTGCATCCTCTGCATACCACTAGTGATGCCACTGCCTGAAGCCTAATAACTTCCTTTGAGTCAAACCCTTGTAGAAAATTGATCACAGGATCCAGTGCACACAGGTGACCTACTAGACATGCCCCCCTGTCTTCATGATATTCTCCTCTTACTCTTTCTCCTACTGTATATAGCACAGCATACAAGTTTACAGTATTGACACTATGTGCCTTCTGTAAAAGAGATAAATCTTCCCTTGTTGTTGAGTACACATGGTTGACTCCCTTTTCTCCTCTTGTTTAGCCTTTTTCATCAACTTGCACCACTGTGGCAGGGCATACCATAGATGTATGGTTTTAATCTGTATTCTGAAATATTTTTATTGAAGTTTTATTTATGTATTGCAATTTTTATCCTGTATTTTGTATTTGATATTGCAGTTTTTACCTGTATACCGCTATGATCAACACGGAATAGCGGTTTATAAATAAAAATTATTATTATTATTATTATTATTATTATTATTATTATTATTATTATTATTATTACATATGCATTTCAAATACCATTGGGTAGTGGTGTTATTCAGCCAGTTTGCACTGATCTGCCCACACTGCTTGTTAAAATTTGTCAGGTTTACTGAAACACGTATTGTGAGGAGGGAAAATGATTTTTTTTACTGCTTCCTTCCGTTTCTGACAGGTGCATATTTTGATTCATTCCTAGCCATCCTCTCTGGCAACAGCAGCAGCAGCAACAAGCCAAAAGCTTTCTCAGCCAGCCCTGGCCCTGCCGCAGTGGTGCAAGCTGCTGAAAAAGGCTAAACAAGAGGAGAAAAGGGAGTCAATAGTTGCCTCACAGGCAGCCCCCACTTGGATTGGAAAGACAGGCAGGAAAGAAGAAAGAAGGCGAGTAAGTGAGAGAGACAGAGCATACTTACCTGGCAGGGGTGATACTATGATCACAGAGGAAGGGAGGACCATCTGGACAATGTCAGGTCCTGATCCCTCCCCTTTGCTGCAGGCACATAATGTTTCTCCAACAATGAATAATACAAAATGTGAAAAATGCTGGTTAACATTTACATATATTTGAGGGGAAAATATAGAACCAATTGTTAATTTTTTTGAATGACACCACTGCAATTATGAATGAGAACAGGTGGTAAGACAATAAAATATCTAAGCAGTGATATAGATTTAGTGACCTCAAAATCATCAGCATGACTTTTATGTACGTATTTTAAAGGCTCCAGCTTGAGAATTACAATTAAGGATGTAATATGTATCCGTCTATTTTGTATTCTAACAGGCCTGGCTCCCCCCCCCCATCCTTGTGAGGAGAATGCTGATTGTGATTCAAATTTAGCACCAGGGTTGGGTTGTGATTCTAAATATAGAACAATTACTCTTTCTGGAAATTAATCTTGTCAAGCTGTTTTATATGCAAACACTGCTGAAATCTTGAAAAAGGTGGATGGGTGGGGGGAAAGACATTTTCCTGTTGAGCAAAAGAAACCTGTTTTGTCTGCCAAGTCTCAGACTCAGATGCAGACTTGTGGGACTTTGAAATGTCAGCCAACTAGGCCACCAAGTAACCTGCGATAAACTTTGTCTGGGTATTTTTTTAAAAAGTGTAGCCAGACAGCTTGCACTTTGCCTTTTTCTGCTGTGTCTGAAATTGCATTAATATAACCTAGCCAACTGTTCTGCTGTCATTTCCCTTCTTCTCTGTCCAGCAGTTACGCTTTTAGATGCTGTGCTTATTGTGAGTGAAAAGGCATCAAGTAAAACATGGTGAAATATTGTTTTATTTCTAGTTTTTACAGATTTTTGTATCCTTCTCTGATGATGGAGATTCAATATTTGTTCATCATTATCTTGTTATTAATAAATTAGAACCAGGATCATGCTAGAGTGATTTATAGGCACAACAGCCCCATCTCTCTTGTCCTCTTCTTCTTTCTCCTCCTCTCCATCCCACTTGCTCTCCCTCTTTCTTTCCTTCTGCACACATTCCCCCCTCACATGTGCACACACTCATAAAAATGCATAGCATTGCCCACACACAAACAGCTCCATACTAATGTTATATAATCCTTGCTGGACTGTATGTTAAGTACATTGATTCAGTGGGTCTAGCTGGCCCTAAACATTGGATTTAATCCATAGAAAAGTCCAGCATCTTGGGCTCCAGTCTCATTCCAGATATGCCTCCAGGCCACCGGTGCATGGACATAGGAGCCTATGTCCATGATTTTTCAGCAAAGTTCATGGTCTGACCAGAAAGTTATCTGCTAGAGATGACACAAACAAGTAATATTTAAAAGAGTCAGAAAAATAAACTGCTTTTTGAACCAATGGTGGACAGAAGATTGATAAAATTCTACTAGGACATCTTCCGGTAATTTGGATTTGATCAGAAAGAATTTTTGATTTCTAGATGTCTAACCATATCAGCATGTAAAGGATCCCACTCCTTACATTAAGCTGTTAAAATGAAGAAAATTTGTGGAAGGCAAGGAATACAGAAGTGGAATTTTGTATGAAAGGAAAGTCGTGAAACAGGAAAACAAAATCCTGGGCCTAGCATTTGCTTGTAGTGTGGCTACATCCCTTGTCTTTTTTATTTTTTTTAAAGATTGCTTCACAAACAGACTTAATCAACCTAGTCAGTTTCAAGATAATTTGACATTACCAGCTGCACAATTACCAGCTGCAGAGACTTACTTTATTTTGTTTTTATGTGGTGTATATTGTCCAGATTAGCAAGACTGAATGCCAATATAATATAATATAGGTGAAAATCCTGTAGCAAGGACTATCTGAGTCTGTTAATAGTCATTATTTATAAAACCAGAAGTCTGGATGTACAAACATGGGAGATGCTTCAAGGGTGTAAATTTTTTTTTTAGAACATTTTTATTGGTTAAAAAAAAGAATACATATATACATATATACAATATTCACATACTGTTACACACAACTACACATAGTTACATACACGTAAATGGAAAAAGAAAGAAAAAGAAAATAGTTGTCTCCTGATGGAAAGGCTCTTTGAACTGTGAGATTTCGCCTCTTTCTATTCATTAATACATTTGTGAAATCATCTAATTTTCTATATACCGCTTATATTCTCTTTGTGCTGGTCTTCTATATACTCTTTTTCAACACAAAACATATTTACTCTGCTGTATCCACACATTTCTATCATTATTAATTTTCCATTCTTCTATAATTTTAAGAAATAAATTTAACCATTTTTCTTTCCTTCTTGATGAATTCCATTAATGGCATCCAACTTTTTTTCCGTTTGTTCCAGTCTTTATCTCTAATCAAGCAGGTAAGTTTGTCCAATTCAAAATATATCATTAATTTTTGAAACCAGTCATCCCACGTAGGGCAGTTTTTCCTTTTCCAGTATGTAGCATATACTGTACGTGCGGCCGATATCATGTAAAATAAAAGTATACCAAAGTTATTTTCTAGTTGTATATCCTCAATCATATTCAACAAGTAACATTTTGGATCTAACTTAAAATGACAATTTAATATAACTTGAATTTTCCCGTGAATTTGATTCCAATATTTTTTTGCTGATTCACAATTCCACCATAAATGCAAGAAAGAACCCGGTGCACTCCCACATTTCCAACAAGTGGGGTTACTATTTTTATGAATTTTAAATAATCTAGTGGGTGTGAGATACCACCGGTTTTGCATTTTAAAGTAATTTTCCTTAATGTCTGTACATACAGTATGTTTTAAGGGTGTAAATTTTGGAACAGCTACGATGTGGCTTTCTCACCAAAAAAACCTACTGATCTGTCCCAGCCAGTGGTAATGGTTTTGACCAGCAGTCAGTCTCTGTAAGTTGTTTGTTACTCATGCAGCAACAGATATTCATTATAAACCATAGATGCTGCTAGTTTACTCTGTTTATACTACCATTTAGTGGTTGTTTATTAAAAAATAAAGTTTATGTATAGCTTTTGGATGTAGAATTTGGCAAGGAAGTGACTCTGGCAGAAATATAGCAGAAAAAAACCACACTAACACCAGTTATGTTCTATGTTATGATAGAAACAAATTATTATTCTTAAATGTTTGGAACCAAATCTTAGTTCACAAGGTCTTTTATCTTCATAGATGTCAAGGGACTGTGAAATTACACTGTTTCTTGCTTCCAAAAAGGGAAGAGGTGTAGTCAACTGTGAGCTGATGAGGAGGAAGAGAAGGAAACAAGTTACACACTCATTGCCATTTTGTAAGCTCTTTTAACAGGTATTTACAGAACGGTGTATTTAAAGATTGAGAGAGCTTCCAAATTGTGCTTGCAGAACATTATTTGTGTGCTTTTGACAGTTATGGAGGATTAAACAAAGTTATGTTGGGATGCTGTGTCTGTGTGATAAAACATGTTACATAAACAATCTTGGACTAATGCTTTGTCCTCCATATGTGAATTTAGAATGACAGAGTTGTAGACTCATAGGCTGTTTATTGACTAATCTGATTTGATGTAAAAAATTAAGGGCTAGAACTATGGTTCCCACCTGGAAGATTCCAGATGTTGTTGGACTAACTCCTAGAACCTCTCACCATTAGCTGTGTTGGGTAGTGTTTCTGGGAATTTTAACAGTAGTTGGAGTGCCTCCCCCCAGTTGAGAACCATTGAGTTAGAACATCTTGAGCAGATAACTGCCTATCATCTACCACATCTTTAGCAAGGAAGAGTCCATCATTCCCTAAGTAATTGGCCTATGTGTCACATTATTCCCTAACTAACTGGTCTCTGCTGTTAATGTGAAGAGGCTTCTCTTAATGTTCAACCAAGATTTAGCATCCTGTAATTTAAAAGAGCAAGTGTGCTATAGCAGTTTGAGCATTGGACTAGAACCAGGGTTTGAATCCCTGCTTAGCCAAAGTAACCCACTAGGTGAACTTGGATAAGTCATACTCTCTCTGCCTCAAAGGAATGGAAAGACAACTCCCTTTTAAACAAATCTTGCCTATGATAGGGTTACCTTAGGGTTGCCATAAGTCGGAAATGACTTGAAAGCACACAATAACAATTTAAGCCCTCTGAAGCAGCACTACAGCAAGTCTTTGCCATCATATATACAAAAAGGTCAGGTATTTTAATCATGAGTTATGTCACCTGCTCCCTCCCCTCAGTTTTCTTTCTTCAGGATAAACTTAATAGGTTCCTTCAACCTTTCCTCATAGGGCTTATTTTGCACCCTTCTGGCTATTTTTCATTACTGTCCTTGGACCCATTCCAGTTATATGAAAATTCACATTCATATCTGAATTTAAAATGGTGTTGGAATGTAAAAGTGTCAGAATGAACACCTTTCAAATGCATCTTTGGTGAACATCTAAATCCTTTGAGAATTACTGGGAGAAAATTTGATATAAGATGGATTATAAGATAAAATACAATCTATTGGTTGTTTTCTTGAATTACAGCAAACACTGTTCAACCTAAGGATAGATCATTCATTGAAAATATAATTTTTGATGCAGAGATAGTCTTGGCAAGGCACTATAAACCCCCCAAGGTTCCATTAATCTCTGAATGGCTAAGAAAGATTTTGAAACTGGCTGAGATAGAACAATCTTACCTCTGTTATGAAAATGAGTCCTGGACCTCTTATGATGGATGATTTTGTGAGGAACTGGAATCCATTCATTCGGTCCTTTGAAACAATATGTATTTTTAGTCTATAATAAAAAGAAATATTTGTTGAGACTTTGATGAAAATGAATTTCTGACCTAGCAGTTTAGGTGACAGAAAATAATAATAAAAAAAAACCAAAATGAAAGTAAGAAGAAAGGGAAAGAAAGAAATGTCTGTAATACTAATTTTCAGTCTAATAGTTGGTTTCTTTTATAGCCTTTCTCATTCAGTGGCATGGTCTCATTGTATTTAATACTTTTGTTTACTTTTTGCCTCTTAGTGTATTTCAGTACTTAAAGAAGCTGGAAAGAATCTACATTAATTTCCTTAATTTCCTCAAACAAGCCTGAACTGTTAATTTCATTATAATTCTATTAAAAAGTTGTAATTATGGGTATTTTGTCTGTTTTTTTAAAAAAGGTGTTCGTTTGTGTGTGTGAGGATGAGGGGAGCACAGAGCACAGCAGCAAGCACTAGCACAATCATATGTGAAAGACTTGCCTAGGGTTGAGAGTATTATTTTAAAAAGCTAAATGGTTGTAACGATAATTAAGTTTCCTTCTAAATACAGATAGGCGTGGCAAAAGTCCATCTCACATTCACATAAGAATATAAGAATAGCCCTTCTAGAGCAAAGCTATGGGCTGCCTAGTCTATTATCCTGTTTTCAACCATGGCGTAACCTGATGTGGAGAGCCCACATCAGGTTATGTGAGGACAGTTCTCCCCCTATTGTTTCCCAGCAACAGAAGAATGATAAAGACCACTGGTGTGATGTTGTGTTTAGAGTGTATTGTGACATTGGAGATGTGTATTCAAGTCCCTGTTCAGCCAGAGGAGACTTTCGACCAGTCACTCCCTCTGGCTTTATAAAGTGGAGAGGATGAGGAGAACCATGATGCTTGAGCTTGAGCTCCCTGAAGTAACAGTGAAATACAATCAATCAATCAATCAATCAATAAATGCTTTCTGCATAACCTGAACAATAAGAAAACCAATAACTAAACAATAGCCCATGTGTCCAATATGCTTGTATGAATGCATGTGAGCAGAGGCATCTGTTTGTATACTTTATTTTCATTGGAATGTGAAGAGTAAGATGGAAAGCAGTACTGAACATATAGATTTCTGTGGGAATTCAAAAAAAGAGAGACATTTTGAGGGGCATTTCAAGACATACTTCTTATACCTTTCCATCTTGGTACCATTGAGAACTGAACCAACTGGATGAGGTCTAGCCTGAAAAAAACCCCTCGTATCCAGGCATTGTGTTGACTCCATGATCTTATTCTTTCCTTGGCTCTGCAGTACAACTATTTTGCTTTTGTTTATGGCAAAATTGTAGAGGCAGGGATGGCTGTTTCAGTACATACATTCTTGTTTTCAAAACAAAGAAAAGAGATTAATTTTCCTTGGCATGTACAATCAGAGTGCAAATTCCAGTATGTGCCCTACAGAAGATCATTCATTCCTAAGGCATTTTGAACTGGTTGATCTTCTCCAATGGAAAAAGCTTCCAAAATTAACACATCATCATATTAATGAAAGCTCATAGTCTTAACACTGGGGATTCACAAAGTTCACAAAGACTGTGTCCACAGTGCAGAATTAACGCAATTTGAAACAGCTTTAATTATTATGACTCAATGCTATGGAATTCTGGGAATTGTAGATCTGTGAGACATTTAGCCTTCTCTGGTTCCACAGTAAACTGCAGTTTCCAGAATTCCATATCAATGACCCAGGAAAATCTGGATCAGTGGCAAAGACATTGCTGTGTGGCCAGAAATACTCCACACTATAGAACATGTGATCATTTTAGGACTGCTCTTTTCTTCTGGGTTATTCTAATCTTGCCATGTTGAGTGTGACATTATTGCAGTCGTTGCAGACAAGGAAACTAAGCTGTGGCTATGGGATGAGTATGGAGCTTCCTGCCAGTGTAAACAAGCCCCTACTTTTGCTCTCTGGAGTTCCCAGGATGGTCACATCCTTGGTGGCACAGGAGCTCTGGTGGCACAGAGCTTAAATGCCAGTGCAGTAGCCACTCACTCATAAACAACAAGGTTATGAGTTTAATCCCAGCCAAGGATTCAGGGTTGGATCAACCTTGCATCCTTCCGAGGTCGTAAAATGAGTACCCAGCTTGTTGGGGGCAATTAGCTTACAGTTTATATTCTTTGATTTTTAGTTCCGCTCATTTGCCTTTGGTCCTACCCACCTCTGGAATGAGTCTCCCAAGAACTAAAGATTAAAACCCAGAGCCAATTCATTGTTCGAGTGATTTGGGAGCCAACAACTGCTGCTGTTGTTATAATGTTTCTAGCTCTCCTGGGGAAGTGCTATTGTGTAATTTCATACATAATTTTACTATGTTTTCTCTTTGTAGGAGTTACTGGAGATGATTTCATATTCCAGAACACAAGATGGGTGAGTGGACTAACATAGTAATGTAGTGATAGCTGAACTTTTGCTTTCATTTTTAATATATATATATATATATATATGAAGTGAACTTTATGACTATATTGCCTGAAATAAAATGAAACAAATATGTCATGGGCTAGACCTAACTGTGCAACAAGAAACCAACAAAAAGTCAAAGCAACAGCTTAGCAGATAGATATTTTGGATTACAGAATTTTGCAAAAATCATTGTGTAATGAGCTTCTCTGTGTGGCTGGATCTGGCCATTTAGGATTTTTCTGCCTTGCTACCAGATACTAGTACTATTGAGAGACTGCTGTGGGATTCATATGGGGAACTTTTCCAAATTAGCTTTCTACTAGGCTAGAAATTTTAAATATAGAACTTATCTGTAGCTGAAATTCACCACTCTACTTACATGGAAGCTCATAAATGTTGCTGGTGTTGATTCCACCCCATACGCCTCTACCCTCTTTCTTACTAGTTAGCAGGAAACCACAGTGAGATCAGAAACTATTTCTTTCACTGTAATTTGGCTACAAGATGTCATCATAAAAGCATTGCCAGATGATGCCATAGCATCATGGTGTCAGCTTCATGGTGTCCAATAGGCTGGAATCTGTATCATAAGGAGAATGTAACTTTTGAAATCAATGAACAAACAATAAACAAATACAATTTAAACAAACATTCCAACATAATTCCTAGAAATAAATAAGAGGTGACACTCCTTCCAGTTCACAATGGGCATAACCCTTCACTAGGCTTAATCCTTCACTGGTGGCAGAAACACTGGATATCAGTAGAATTGGGAACGGGAGTGACCAAACCCACCCCCCCACCCCACCCCAAATAGCTCTTCTTGTACTCCCAAATCCAGTTCAGGATGGTACCAAAACCTTCCAAACCAAGTGAAAATTCTGCCACCCGAAGAGCTGATTTAATCCAATGAGTCAATATGCTTTTGAGACCTAACTAATTCACTCCTCCTAAAGGAAGAATTCTGCAGATTGCTTCACATTTCATTAAATGATCAAACACAGAGAGTTTGATAGTTCAGTGAATAGCTAGGGAGATCCACTAAAATAAGTGAGCATTAAGAAATCAGTTATGACTTGTGTAACCTGGATTGGTTACAGTGGATGTCCTCTAAATATGATCAAGCCAAGGTGAGAACCTATACTCTTTGCATTGGCTAACTGATATTATGTCATTGTTTCAGCATGAGTGTGAGAAACAAAATAGATAAAATAAGGAATATAGCTCAAGCAGACAGAGTGCTAGATTTGGCCTGTGTAGACCTAGTTTCATAATTTCATTCTATATAAAGTTAATTTGGCTGTCTAGTATTCCACTGTTTCTGAGTCAAACTGGATATTAAGGATAATATTTATATATGATTAACCCACACATTGTCCCACAATAAAACTTTCTCAGAGGTGCATGCTTTGGCAATGAGGCTTCCAAATTAAGCCTATGTTTACTTTCCATGGCCAGGGATAAATCAAAACATGCTAAAAGCTGTACAACGAGAAAAATACATTTTCAATACTTAGGTATAGGTTGTGCCTCTGGTGTGTGTGTCTGTGCGTGTGTGTGTGTGATAAATTAATAATCTAGTTAGGTCCTCAGATTAATTTAGTTTTTTCCGACTTCTTTATTTTGTACATAATACATCTAGTGAAAATATGTAATTAAGTAAATTGGCTTTGCTAAAGACTTTGGAATGATGATGCCCAGATACTTTATACTTGATGTATTTGTCTGAGTGCCTATATTCCAGAAAGAAACTCTCTACAGCTAATATTCACATTCAAACATACAATTTTAGATTTATTTTGATCTATTTCTAAATCTGACGCTGCTCCAAAAGAATATAAAATTGATATTATTTTGGGAGCTCTTTGATTAGCTTGCAAACTGGTCTTGATATTTGCACTGAAGAATGTGAAAAACTTTGTAAAGGGAAATCACTGGTAGAAATGAAAAGTGCTCTTTTAAAACAGCTGTAAAATTGAGGTCTAAAGCTTTTAAAAGGAAAAAGAGCTGAATGGAAGTTTATTGGGATCATGACCATAACCTTGTGATAAGGATGATTTAATTAATCACATTCTACCATTGTAATTAGCAATTAAAGGCGGGGACAGGAAATTCTATGGCTTATCCTCAGAAAATGGCTCAGCAGGTACAGTAGATCTGAAACTTCACCATTTAGGAGAGACCAGATTTCTGACTGCCTGGGCTGATTTTGTGCTAGATATGGTAAAAAGTAACTTATTTATTTTTATAAGTTAAAGTCTGACTAGTATTCTACAACAGTTTGCAAGGTATTGATTTTTTTTTTTACTAAAAATTTGTTAGATTTATTTGCTGTCTTAGATTTATGAGCTTTGTTCACTTTAGCTTTTTGTGGGTTTTTCAGGCTATGTGGTTGTGTTCTAGAAGAGTTTTTCCTGACGTTTCACCAGCTTCTCTGAAGATGCCATCCACAGATGCTGGTGAAACGTCAGGAAAAAACTCTTCTAGACCATGGCCACATAGCCTGAAAAACCCACAGAAAACTATGGAGGCCAGCTGTGAAAGCCTTTGACTTCACATTTGTTCACTTTGCCAGCTGATTTCTCTGTTTGAGGAGCACTTTCAGGAAGCAGTTTGTGCATGTGAGTTGGGCTGGAGAAATGATCTATGGGCTACAATTCAGCATGGTTCAGCATACTGTAATAATTCCACATGCAAACATATGCTACGCTGAGCCATATACCACCCCATATCGCCTCCCCGTCCTGCATGTCCATTCTGTGCCTTGTAGGAAGCAGGCAAGATCAGAGAAGTGTCTGGCTATTACCCCATAGCCAAATGTGGAATGATTACATCAATGCTGAGATCTGCAGGGGTTCTCTGGGGGTCTCTGCTGTATTTTTTTTTTTTTTTGTATCTGTCTACAGGGACATAACCAGACAAATCATGCATCTGTTAAGTGTGTATCCATGTGTGGCCTCTGACAGCTGCAACCTCCAACATTTGGGGGCTCAGTTGAACACACAAAGCCTTTAACATAACATGTCAAAGCAAAGGTTCTTTTGTTCCAAGAGAGATTAGTCTGGCACCCTCCTTGCTTTCTTTCCGCATGCAGGTTAACACTTTGTTGTTGTTGAATTCGAAAGCTTTCATAGCTGGCATCCATAGTTTTTTTCTGGGTTTTTCAGCATGTGTTGCCATGTTCTAGAAGAGTTTCTTCCTGACGTTTCGCCAGCATCTGTGGCTGGCAGTTTCTCAGGAAGAAACTCTTCTAGAACATGGCAACACAGCCCGAAAATCCCACAAAAAGCTTTGTTGTTGTTAATTTTAGCAGGGCTTTGAAGACTAACTGCTCAAATGGATGGCTGTATGGTCTATCACTGTTTTGTTTATTTGTTGTTTTAATATTAAGGGTTGGAATACCCTCTCATGGTGTACATTCATGGTGTATATGGTGTACTTAGTTATATAGCAGAGTTGCTAAGAATTCCTATTAGTGTTTGCAAAGATTCATAATGGGACACTGGTAAGAGTGTCCTAATGTGTGTCAGCACTACCTAGTCAGCATCCTGATGCACAATGGGATGGATGTGCATCAGTCCTGTTGGGCATTGGTCCCACTGTGTAGCAGTTTCATTGTGCACTGGTTCCAATGCCCATCACTGAAATTGTAAGGATTCTGGCCTAGGATTTATAACTAGTGTTAATTTTATGGATAGTTTAATTATGTTTTTTAATTTTTCTATGTGGTATATTTTTATCTATTTTCTTTTAATGCTGTAAGCTGCCTTAGGTCTCAGACCAGGAAAAACATGGATATAAATATCACTACTACTACTACTACTACTACTGGGTAATTGGACTTATTTTAAAAAGTTTTCCTTGCAGCGATTACCTCAGGCTGCATTGAAAAGACATTCAAAAGACGAAGGGTGAGTACATTAGCTCTGCTGAAAATCAGGTATTTTGGACTCTGAAGATGCCAGCCACAGATGCTGGGCAAATGTCAGGAATAAACTCTTCTAGAAATGGCCACATAGTCCAACACCCCCCCCCCCCCAAAAAAAAAACTATGTTGAACTTCTCTTTCAGTTGAGACTTCAAATTGTTTTCTATTCCAGATGGTCATTACAAGAACTTCATAACTAAAAACAGTTTTACAGTTTGCTTTGTCACAATCTTTCCCCCCCCAGATGTGTTTTATCTTTTAGATCAAGGTGAGCAAAGTGTGACCTTGAGGCTGCATGTGACCCACCACAAGGATGTTTTTGTGGCCCTCAGAACCTCCAGAACACCAAGACTGAGCTCGTTCTGGCCAACAAAGAGGATGAGTCATTATTCCTGGGAATTTACCTTTTAAATATGTTGCAAGGTTTCCCTGTACCATTTAACATCTGAAAGTATAAATTCTAAGAACCAGAACTGGACATCTGACCACTTTGTGTTTTTCTTTTTGGTAGTCCACATGGCTCCTGAAGAGGGTTTTGAGGCATAAAAGTGGGCCCTGGATCTGCCACAAGTGTCCGTTCCTGTTTTAGAGGGCAAAACTGACAGTAGGAAGTGTCTAACTGGTTATTGTAAATCACTCTGGAAGGCTTTTATAGGCTAAAAAGAACTATTGATTCTGGACCCCTTCCCCCACAGATAGCAAACAATGTGGGACCTTAAAACCTGCTCTTTTCAATGGTCTCGCATACACACCCATTGAAAATGCTGGGGCTTGCTGTCTGCGGAAGCTCAGATCAAGGGATGGCAAGTCCGCTGTTGGAGTGGGCATGCTGTACAACTGAGCACTACTGCACTACTGTACAAATGAGTTGAGGATACTTTGAGGGCAGATAACAACAACATATGCTAACTAAGAATGGGGCATATCTTCAAAGTTAGGGAAGTTAGGAAGGTTAGGAAAGTCACACCATATTAACTCCTTTTTCACCTCACTGGTCAAGTATCAGGTTTGTTTTATGTATTTTGTTTTGTTTACTACCTTTTCATTTTGTTTGCTACCCCACATTTTCTTTAAATGTTCAGGTTGGTGTATATGGTTCCCTTCTCTATTTTTATCCCCCAAACAATCTTGTTAGGCAGTTTAATGAGAGAGATAGCATCTGGTTTAAAGTCACCCAGTGAGCTTCATGGCCCAGTGGGCACAGAAGCCTGGTTCTTTCCAGTTCTACACTCCTATTAAATGGTCTAGCACTCTACTATCACTATCTTGCCCTTCCTTCCAATTCCTCAGTCTTCCCTGTCATCCCAAAAGAGACTTATGAAAATGGAGTTCTCCAGGAACTTATAAAGAATGCATTTTAAAAAAGAAAATAAATCTTGCCTCAGTTCACTTTTGATGTACAGTACTGCCAAAAAACCACAAAAAACAAACAAAAACAAATCCCAAAATAAATAATAAACATTCTGAATTTGAAGGCTTTCATGGCCAGCATCCATAGTTTTTTGTGGGTTTTTCGGGCTATGTGGCCATGTTCTAGAAGAGTTTATTCTTGATGTTTCACTGGCATCTGTGGCTGGCATCTTCAGAAAATCTCTGAAGATGCCAGCCACAGATGCCGGTGAACATCAGGAACAAACTCTTCTAGAACATGGCCTCATAGCCCAAAGAACCCACAGAGAACTACTGTAATAAACTTTCTGTTTCTGAAGAATGCATATGAGTATCTGAGTGCCAAGAGTTAGTCTATTTAAATTTCTCATTGGCTGGCAGATGCTTGGAGGATAAATAGGTGCAGTACATTTATAAATTTAATTCTGCCAAAAAAACCCAGCTTCATATTATAAAGTATATTTAGCTCAAAAAGAGCTGTGCTCAATATCTTGAAGATGACTTAGGAAACAAGCTACTATGTAGTCCTTTATGCAAACAGTAGGAAGCACTGCAAAGGGTCTGATATTCCATATTAACACAGCTACATCTCTGAGCTCTACCCCCATGGAAAACAGGCAGCACTGAATGAGAAGGAGTTGAACCTTTCCTTGCCACTCCTTGGACAGATTTTTCTAATAGTGGGATGTGAATTATTCTGCACTGATGAGCAAGCTTGCCTAAAATCAATTTAGAATTAGATTGGCAATTATAAGCATTATCAGAGAACATTTCAAATAATTGTTTTATTTTGAAGTGAAATTGGCTCCTGATTTATTTCTTTATTGTGTATGTGCACTTTCTGCTCCCATTTCTGTGTCATGTATTGCTTTAATCGGGCATTATTTATTTATTTGCTTATTTGTTTTATTTATATGCTGCTTTGCTCCCAAATTGGACAGTACAATTGTAAAACACAATTAAAACACATTAATATAACAAGTAAAACAGGTAAAATCCTTAAAAATACTAAGTTAAAAATATAAAATCATTAATAACATACCAAAGCAAACAGCCAAATGAAAAGCCTCCCTGGGTGCAATTACATATTAAAAGCCTGTTTGAATAGAAAAAAAAATTGCCTGCCAGTGAAAGGTTAGGAGAGAGAGGGCCAGCCTAGCCCTAGCCTCTTGCAGAAGGGCTTTCCAAAGGGTGGGAGCAGCCGCTGAAAAGGCTGTCTCTTGTGCCCTCACCAAACAAGCCTGTGACAGTGGTGGGACCAAGATAAACGTCCCTGGAGATCTTAGGATTCTTGAAAGTTCACAGGAGACAATAACGGTCTTTCAAACACTCTGGACCTAAACCGTATAGGACTTTATAGATCATGACCAGCACTTTGAATTGTGTCTGAATTGAATACAGGAATACATGTAAGAGGCATGGTGCTGCATGTATTTGAAAGTACTTACATTTGCTTGTATGCTGATAGATGCTTCCATGGAACCAGAAGCCCTTCTTTTTCAGCATTCCCAATCATAAAAAGTTTTCTATTCATGTGCAAGCAAATGGAAATAGGAGCCCTCTGTAGACCCTCTTGGCATGGGGATATTGGAGCCAAGCAGAGTCATGTCCCACAACCCACAACAAATAGTCTGTAACAGCTCACATTTAGTCTAGATTCAAAATGTAAATTGAGTTGTGAATTCCTCATTCATCTCTAGATAGCAGTATTTCCAAACTGACAGATGTCTCCTTGATACACCTACACTACTAGAAGCATACAAAAGTGAACCCATTTCAACAAAAGTAGGATTTCTAAAGGGCTCTGCACACACACACACACACACAATATGAAACTGGTTGGTTTGTATGGAACATAAAAATAATGTTTTTCAAATTCATACTCAGTCTCCAACAGATAGTTTTCAAGAACTCACAATTTAGTCAGGATTGAAAATGTAAACTGTGGTTCAGTAAATCCTGTAGTTCAGTAAATCCATTACAAAACAAAACAACTCAATGGAGCAAATTTCTCATCTATCCCTAGCTGGCTGTATTTTCATAGAGAAAACTCTGCCACTGATAATAGAATAGACAAAAATGAACTCATATCAACAAAATAGATTTTCCCAACTGTACATATTCTAACTGTGCAAACTGTGTTCACATAATGTAATCATCTGAAACACTGGTTGAGTAGTATGGAATATAAAAATCCTTCTTTTCAAACTGATGCTCAACCCAGAACAGGTAGTCTCTAAGAACTCAGACATAGTCTAGATTGAAAAACTAAACTGTGGTTGTCTGGTTATATGCGGCACTTTGAATAAATTATGTTTGTAAAAGAAAAATGAGTGGCGAAGGAAGCAGAGCCAGTATGTGCCTGGGTGGATGGGAGTGATCTGATGATGATGCAGGAGATTGTTGGTGCCTGTTGGAGCTTTTTTTGTGTTAGCTTTTATCAGAAGCCTTTTCCTGTGCTTGCTCCCTACTATAATCAAAGCACAAACACAAATGGACCAGGTTCACATAGATCATCACTCTTTGCAGCTGAAAAAGACATTAGAAAGAACACTGTCAACAAATTATGAGAACAGAGAGGTGGCAGCTGGAATCTGCAGCACCTCCTCTCATCTTGGGTCTTTCATGTTTTTGCAATCATCAGGTTTTGCTTTAAAAGTGCTCCCGGCATCTTTGGGCTATGGTGACATCACTGCAATGGTATTTTGGGAGTTTGCCAAGTTACTTCTAGGCTTCCACTTTCAGGGTTTCCAGCTGTCCAAATCAGCAACAGTCTCTTTGTATACACAAAACTGCAGAACTGTGGGGCTGCAGATCCCTTTGTCTAATGCTTGTCTGTTTATGCTTTTCATTCTGCCTCAGGTTCTGGTATATTACTTCTGACATTTCTGCCTTCATCCTTCTGGAATTTGTTCCCCCCCCCCCCTTTCTGGGCTGTACTGTACTTGCTTTTCATCAGCAACCTTATTCCTTAATCCAGCTCCTCAAGAAGTTAATAAATACTCCTTTCCTTCCTTTCTTTAACCATCTCATCCAAATCATAGCATACCCTCCAGTGAGCGTTATTTGCAAGCAACACCTTCCACCTTGTGATCATCATGGCTAATATGTCAGTGTTATCTCCCCCTTCTCCCCCCTCCACTGGGATACTTTGCTAATATTTTGTTAGTGGCAACTGTGATGTCCTTTCCAACTTATGGTGACCCTAAGATAAAACTATTGCAGGATTTCCTCGACAAGATTTGTTCCAAGGAGCTTATCATTTCCTCCCACTGAGGCTGAGAAAATGTGACTTGCTCAAGGTCTCCCAATGGGTTTCCATGTATGAGTGGGGAGTCAAACCTTGGTTTCCCAGAATTGGAGTTCAACACTCAAACTATTAAATCATGCTGGCTGTCCTCAACACACACACATTAAGTCCCAGCAAAAGAGGGATTTTTCTGCTCTTCTGAGTCACCAGGAATAGTGATTTTATATTTCAGTGACATTATACCCTCTTAAATCTCCCTGAAAACCCAAAAAAGGGAAAATAGATGTGTGGGTTTTTTTTTATATTTTCAGGTCTTGTTTTTTTTTTTTTTTTTTTTTTTTTTTTTTTTGCTGTTTGGGGGAGTTTGTTGGCTTGCAATATGTGCTGAGGATAAGGATTTGACCTTCACACCACCAAAGTTATCCACTCTTTGCTGTTGAGGAAGTAGTATGTGAATTAATACACTGGGGCTATGTTTACGAACCTGAGTCCTGGTCTGTGAATTACACAAATCTGCATCCAGAGGTTGCCTTATGAAGAGTTAGAGTGTTGGTATTGTCTGCCTGCAGTGCAGTTATTAAGACTCTCAGGTCAGGAGTATCCCAGGCCCTGAGATTTTAGGGCTAAAACCTGAGATCTAAGAACAAACCCTTATGTTGTTGCAGGAGGCAGACTTGGGTGATTTTACAAAAGTGTTGTTACAAGGAGAGACCCCTGGTGATGTTAAAAGCAAGACACATGAAACAGTTGAACAGAGTATGGCATTGAATTTTTTAAAAAAAAACACAAACAAAAACAAGTGAGGAATACACACACACACAGACACACACACACACGTTTCAGGGCAGCACTATCACCCTGAATTCCACCCCCAGAGATTGGCTCTTGTGGTTAACTCAAGAGCTGAACCACTCTCTGGAATATTAAACACTATCATTTGGGACTTACCATACAATTCCCAATCAACACAATGTTATTTTTATGAACTTGGGTGAACAGAAGTGAAAGGTTTTTCACATTATTAGCATGCATGTTTGATTAAAAAAAAATCTCTTTGCAGAAAATGTGGGAAAATCCCTTTAACACCAACTTCCAAGCTCTGCTTCTTACAGAATGTGTGTAACTTTGCTTTCTAGTCAACAGCCAATGTGTGAGTGCACTGTGATGAAATATGGAACTTTAAAAAGAACTGTGTAAAAATGTTTGGATGTAGCTTTAATATAAACTTGAAATATGGGATTGCTCTGTGGTTGCCAAGATTCACTATCTGAATTTTTGAGTGAGTAGGACTGCCCTGAGTACACAAGGATTCATGTAGAAGTGTATATGTTTAAAATTATAGTAGCACAATTTTGTCTGAATTTTTACACAAGTGTACCCTAGGGGAAAATGTTGTTCAAGTGGGGGGAAAACCCAACCCTTGCCAGTATTCTTCAGGGAGCTTGTGTTTATAGCACAGGGGACTACACAGTAAATTTAATTACACTGTAAACTGGCATTAGGGGAAATCTGAATATGTTCCTTTTATCGAATTAGCCTAACAGACACATATCTAGCCACAGCAGAGGCCGAAGCAGATGAATGTCAGCTCCAGCTCCTACTTATGATATCAGGTACAGGTGCCATACACTTGCTGGCTTATCTCCTGGCTAATAAGAGTCTACAGCTTGGCAACTGGGATGGTGCTGGAGGAAAAGCTCATTTCCAAGCAAGGGGCCATCCAGAAATTAAGGGCAATTTGAAGGCTGCAAGAGCAGTTGAATGGGTTGAACTCTACCCTCATATGTATGTATTTAATCTCCACAGCCCAACATACCCCTCTTGAGACCTACAAAAAGAGAATAAGAATGGTCCTAAAAGTCTCCCCCCCCTTTCTCATTCTCTGGCTACTGAATTTTTCTGTAGGTATAAAGGCACTAGAACCCATCTCATCTTGGAAGCTAAGCAGAGTCAACCGTGATCAGTACTTGGACAGGAAACTACAAATGAATACCATGTGCTGTAGGCTATATTTTAGAGGAAGGAACTAGCATCTTGAGCATTCCTTGCCTAAGAAAATCCTATGAAATTCATGGGGTTGCTTTAGGCCAGGCACACACACAACACAAGAACAATTACTTGTGTCCTGATTTGAGATAGGGGATATGTCACATGAACTCATCCACATGTTCAGTGAATGTTCAGAGGTCCTTCTGGCCATGTGAGTTAGTCCCATCTACTTCCACAGCTACCTACTGCCTCCCCTGAACAAAGTCCAGTGGTTGACAGGAGAATTAGTTCTCCATATTATTGCATATATTTTCAGAGAGCTCCTTCAGTCAAGGACAGACACCAACTGGGGAGACTGCATCTTCAAGTGTAAGCACTCTCCATGTGCTTATCTGTCTACATGGGGAACTCAGTTCTTTCCAACATGGGTTGAACATTCATTGGGGGAGGCAGGAGCAAGCCTTCACAGCCCCATCACTTTGCACATTCTTTCAATGTGAAGAGTTCTGGAACACAGCATTTGGGCAAAGTAATAACATTTAGAGCCTGCAGCAACAATGCAGTCCTTGGAAGTATGGATATTACACGGCCCTCCATTCATCTGTGAAATATTGGGATGTATGGAATTGAATGAGACTAAAACTACATTGGTTCCATGCTACAGGTATACTGATTTCACCCCTCCTCCCTGGTTTTCTCCTTATTACTTTTCAGTTAAGATGCCTTTCTCCCCCTGCTCACAAGATACTATTAGTATTTGCTAGAAAAATGAGTTTAAAGTTCAAAGTCAACACGTTTTATTTTGTTTCACTAGGATATACCAATCTCATAATGTCTTTTTTTTTTAAAAAAAAAATAAGAGGCTATATTCTTTTTTTAAAAAAAAAACCCAGTGTATTTGAACTGAACTGATTCTAATCTATTTATCTGGAGGCAATGTTATATCCAGTTAAACAAAGCAGAGCCCGGGCTGCATACAGCCACTACAGGTTCATCATATTCACATTCAGTGAAAGATTTGTGTGTGTGTGTGGGGAGACCCTAGAGTGTTTGTTTCCAGTGAGACCACATTAACATTGTTTTAAAATGATTATACAAACTAATACAATGGAGTTAACTCAAAACACAACTGTGAAGTCTTGATGGGAATTCAAATTGACTTGTTCTATTTGGTGGAAAACCCTCTGACCCAAAACACACCATCCCATCTGTCAACATCTAGGCAGCAGCAGGGTGGAAAACTGAATGAGATGGCTTCAGCAGAGTAACTTTGAGAAATGTTTCTCTTATACTTAATCTGTGCAGTGTACTGAAAGACAATTTCCCACCACATAGGGGAAAGAATAGGTCATCCAAAGAATGAAAATGACTTGAGAGAACAAAGTATTCTTATGCAAATCTCCATAATTTTCTTATCCCATTGACACCTCAGAAAACCGTGAATGGTAAAATAAGCCATGTTTAGGTTAGTCTGTATGCAAGGCAATAAATTGTCACAAATTTGATCACCAAAATGGCACATTTCAGAATCTAGAATATTTCAGTTGTTCAATACAGTCTGTTGCTCACCTCAAAAGTATCCACATATCAAAAAGTCTTCAAGAGAGCCTCTACATTAAATTGTCCATCTGTAATGAAAGAGTAAATTGATTTTATTTTATTTCTACCAAATCAGAGCTGTGAATTTCATATAACCTGGGTTAAATCAGGGCTTCTCGGGCTATCTGATGTGACGGGCTGTCAATTATTATTATTTTCCTCAATGTACCATGGAATGCCACTAAATTTGTACCCACTGGGTAAAATTATTTCTTTCCTTCCTAGAAACTTGCCAGGGGCTGGCAGCCAGTGACTCGGGGACTAGTGCCAGTTCAGAGACCACAATTTTGAGTAGCCTAGGGCTAAATAAGAGTGATGGCAACTGTAAACCGATCAGTCGGTTCTAATCTTACACACATCTGAATTCTGCATACAAATGCACCAGACTTGCTTCTAACCCTTTCCTTTCTAGCCATTCAGCCACACAAGTTACAAACCTTTCCCACTTTTTTGTCTGTTTGTGAGTGTGTGAGTCTGTGACCAATCAGGCTATAAGCCATAAAAGATTTTGCCATAGTAAATGGCCCAAGGTACTACAAAAAGTCCTGTTCCTTTTGCTATAAAAGACTAACATGGCAGTTTTGCAGGAATGTATGCCTATAGTGGACTTCCAATATGTCATGACATTTTTTAAACAACACAGGCAGCCTTTAATTAAACTGCTTTGCTTTCCATTGGCTTTTTTGACCTTTTAATGATGGTGTTTGGTTTCCTTGTTTATCTGACATGCTGTTATCATGCTCTTTACATTCCAGACATGTTATCTTTCTCATGCATGTGCATTCCCCCTTCCCACTCCAAGTCAGTAAACAAAGTAAACCTTTGAGAAATATCATATTCTGAAGATACGCTACAGAAGGAAGTAAGTGGCAGGAGAGAAAATTTGGGAGAATAGTCACTTCAGAATTCTAAAATGTATTTGTTACTTCCCCATTTCCTTTAGATGAAAAGCCTGTCCTCCTTCAAGTGAAACATTTCTTTTGCTTGAAGCATAGCTTAAGTTTGCCAGAAGCCAGTTATTAAGTGTATTCTTTTATTCTAACTGTGCTTTTCACTAACCATCTTACATTTGATGTGAAGATGAAGGCTTTATGGCTGGCATCCATAGATTTTTTGTGGGTTTTTCAGGCTATGAGGCTGTGTTCATCAGTAACATCATACGCCTGGTTCGTGGTGACTGTAAGGTGAATACAGGTTTGGGTTTTTTTTTTTTGTTGTTAATTTGGGTGCTGTATACTAGGGCATACTAGGGTTGCCTCGAGGCGTCCTTTCCAGATGCCCCACAAGCCTAGTACGTTGTAATGGAGGTGCCCATTCTACATGGGCGCCGCCATTACGACATCACGGCAGCGCCACCTCCAAACGGGGTGGTACGGACGTGATGTCTTGGCACCACTGAAATCCACTGGGTGACCTTGGGCAAGTTACACTTTCTCAGCCATAGAGGTAGGCAATGGCAAACTCTATCTGGATAAATCTTCCAAGAAAAACCTAGGGCAGGGGTGCCATAAGTCATACTTGACTTGAAGGAACATAACAACTGTCCCCATGGTCCATATTCATTTTTCAAAGGAGTGATAAAACAACAACAACAACAACAACAACAACAACATATCAAGTTATATTTTATGCAATAAGCACCTTAATATTAAGATATTAAAATTGTTCAACCTGAGCTCAAACTCTGCATAAATTTTAAGCAGACCAGGAATGATGTAAAGCACACTGCAATGTGATATTTCCCTTGAGGATTACATTTGGACACTGTAAATACAATTTATCAGCAGAATTTCCCATTTGAAGTGTGAATGCTAAATTGATCCTTGAACCCAGTTTATAGAGGGAGGAGCAGAGGAAAAGATATACTATTCTATTTATCTTTCCCGTGTTTCAGATCCATACCAGCTTACAGAAACTAAAAGATGAAAAGATTTCCAAGCCTACACTACAGTTTTATTCATTACTGTATCTAATAGCAGAAAGTAATTTAGCTTTGTTCAAATTGTTTTCACAATACAATATTCAATTGTTGTATGTATTTGGGTTACTAAAATTGTAAGGAGAGATTACCAGGTATTTCTATTCACATCTAAATGGTACAGTTTAATCATATGTTATTGGTTAGATTTTAGTTTGTGTATTAGTCTTGGTAATAATACTAACAGATAATGTCAATGGAATACTATCAAACTGTCCCGACTAATTTAAAATTATGGATTTTGAATTGACCTCTTCCTTGGACATTATTTTTACTGGGGAAAAAACACATGCCATTTAAACCAAACCCTCAGTCTTTAAGAGCTGTTGCAGGCTAGAAACTTTTAAGGCTGAGGAAATATTCCAAGGTTTCAGGTGAACTATTTGGAAATTTTAGATATGTTCTGTATTTTTAACTTTGTTAGCTGCCCCGATTGTTCTCAGAGGGGCGGGATACAAATAAATTTTATTATTTATTATTATTATAGATACAGAATATTCTTTTGCAAGATGGGGTTATGAGACCCATGAGCAGGACACAGTACTGGACTTCTTCATAATTCAGTGGCAACAGGCATGTGTGTGTGGAGGTGGGAAGAAATGTGACCCATAAAATAAAATGTGGAGGATTGGAGCTAGTTTTGGTGCTGTGAGGAGGTCTACAGTATAGAGAGCTGGGGAATAAATTTCTGTTGGGAATTACAGTGTAACACTCAATCTAGTCCTCTCTTCCAAATGTGCAGCCTTTCTGTTTTGTCTGTATAGCACCTACATGGACATAGTTTGTGCTCTAACTACAGTCTACTGGTTATGCTGAATGTACATGTGGGGTGGAGTGGGGGACGGAGGAAGCAGATAAACTCCCACTCACTAGGTTTTTGTACATACTAAATAACCAGCAGTTAAGGTTTTCAGATTTATGAGTGTCCAAAAATAAAATAAATCAATTTAAACAATACACATCGGTCCCCTACCCCTGCAGAGATTCTGAGTCCCAGCGAGTCTAAATCTGACCAGATTATGATGATGATTATTATTATTAAACTTTATTTCTATAGCGCTGTAATTATACACAGCGCTGTACAAAGTCGGTAAAATTAGGAGTAAATAAAAGCCTGCCCAAGGCGTACATTCTAAGATAATAACAATTAAAAGAGGAATAGATAAAATTACCATATAGAAAGGAAAAACAGATTAAAAACATCAAATATCAAACAAATCACATCACATCAAATATTGTCAGACAGCCAGATAACAATCACAAATTTCCTGAGAACGCTTCCCTAAACAATATGGTTTTCAGCTCAGCTTTAAAGCTGGTTAGGGAAGTGATGAGCCGTGCATGCAGAGGAAGAAGGTTCCAGGAATGAGGGGCAGCTAGAGAGAAGGGACGGATCTGGGATGGGGCAGAGGAGATCCTGGGTTGAGAGAGGAGATTTTGGCTACTAGAGCGGAGAGTGCGAGTAGGGATGTAGGGAGAGAGAAGATCAGTTAAATAAAGAGGGGCCAGCCCATGCAGGGCTTTAAAGGTGAGTAGCAAAAGTTTGTACCTGATGCGGAAAGGAAGAGGGAGCCAGTGAAGGGAAGACAACAGAGGGGAGACATGATCATAACGGCGAGCGAGTGAAATAATGCGTGCAGCTGAATGCTGAACAGAAATTAATGGGTGGAGGTGAGAGAGAGGAAGCCCTGCCAGGAGGAGGTTACAGTAGTCTAGTCGTGAGACCACTAGGGCATGGACCAGTGTTTTTGCGGTAGAAGCTGAGAGATATGGACGGATTTTGGCGATATTATGGAGAAAAAATCTACAGACTTTGGCTGTAGTCTGGATCTGTGGGATAAATGACAAAGAGGAGTCAAAGATGAAACCGAGACTGCGGGCTTCCTGGACCGGCTGGATCGAGATGTTATTGACGGAAATAGAAAAGGAATAGTGAAGGGTGGGCTTAGGAGGGAAAACAAGAAGCTCAGTCTTGGACATATTGAGCTTCAGACGCCGATGGTGCATCCAGTGGGAGACAGCTGTTAAACAGGATGACACTTGCTGCTCTAGCTCTGGTGAAAGATTAGGGGTGGAAAGGTACAGCTGGGTATCATCGGCGTAAAGATGGTAGGAGAAACCAAAAGAACTGATAAGTTTGCCAAGGGAGAGTGTGTATAGAGAGAACAGAAGGGGACCCAAAACAGAGCCCTGAGGAACTCCAACAGGTAAGGGGACAGAAGACGAGGTCTGACCACCCGAGACCACTGAAAAAGATCGATCTGACAAGTAAGATGTGAACCAGTCGAGAACAAGGCCTGAGAAACCAAGGTCAGAGAGTACAACTATCCATGACAACGGAACTGTGGAAAGTTCTTCCACACCAAAATTACCAGCACCCCACCAGCACAGAAAACAAGGTCCAGAGTGTGCCCAGCAGCATGACTCGGGCAGGATACCATTTGGGACAGTCCCATGATTGTCATGGAAGCCATGAAGTTCTGAGCCACTCCCAACAGGGCAGTCTCAGCATGGATGTTGAAGTCCCCTAACAGTAATAGGCATGGGGAATCCAACCCCAACCCTGAGACCACCCCAGCTAGCTCAGGGAGACTGTTGAGCAGCAGGGTGGGTGGCACACCAAGAGAATTCCTATTCTTTCCTGCTTATCCACCCTTACATAAACACAATCAAAAGCAGTTGACTGTGTGAGGGGGCATCGGATCAGGGGGATGGAATCACAATAGATATTTAATATAAAAAACCCTATGTGAACCACTAACAAAATGAATACACCTCTTTGTCATTTTGGTACACTTTGTAAAACAGACCCCTTTATTTGGGAATGCAACAGCAGACTAGAATGCTCAGTATATCTCACAGCACAGTTCACCATGCCAGTATTATTCAGGTCCCATCAAACACTTGCATATTATTTTAGAGACTTCTCACAATCTGAGGCTTCTGTATTCAGATTGTATATTAATCTGACACTGTGGAGTAGAATTGCATCTGCTTGTTCTGTACCATATAATACATAATACGTTCAGCACAAGCACAAAACTCCAAGTATGTAGAGCACAAACTGTATGTGCCTAAGTGTTGTATATGAAACCAGGAACCATATCTGTTTCTCAGGATATACATGCAGTTTATAGGTATACAGGCTCTCTCACAGTTTAAGCCAAGTGCATGGAAAAGAGTAAACAGGTGTTATTCTACTTTCACTCCCCCAGTACACCTGCTTAATGCAACATGGTCAATGCTATTGATCTCAGTGTTCCTTTCAGGGTTGCTTTTTCCTGTTCAGATCTTATTCACAATAAATGTTAACCACTTTAGGGAAACATGAAACACAACCAGACCAAGTGATGATGATGGTGGTAAGAATTTTCCAGATGTGATTCATTTTTCATGCAGAACTCACTTGGCTGAAAGAGGTGGAATCCAATTAAGTACTTCTACCTATGAAACTGATTTTCTTGTTGTAATGGAAATGGGGATTTCTCTTTCCTGGCTGCAGCCTTGTTTCCCTCAAAACATGTACCAGGGACAGATCTGGGAGCAGATTAGGGGAAGGCAGTGCCAAACCTCCTTTGAACAAATATTGCCAAGAAAACCCCATGATAAGTTCGCCTTAGGGTCACCATAGGTCAGGAATGACTTGAAGGCACAGGACAACAAGAGAAAAGCAGAGTAGAAAGCTCCACTGCAGAAGCAAATATCTGCTTGGGTGATATTGGAAACTAGAATTTAGTTTATAGAAAATATTGGGCTAGAATGTCACATCACTTTGCATCACTGATATAGTAGTACATCTTACAGTGAAGGTCATGACAGAACCCATAACCTTACCACAAAGGAAAGTTCAAAAATGTAGGGAGATGCAACAACTCCCATCAACAAACCAATTCTAGCAATTTTCATCTCCACACATAGTAGGTCTTTTTAATGACTCTAATAGGATACAATGATTCAATTGAAACCAAGCCAATACTTTGCATTACAAAGTACACTATATATTGTTGGTTGGTATGTACAATTTAGGGATGTAAATTGACTATTTTGTCCTCACATGTGGGGACAAATAATTAGGGTTATTTTTTTCTCAGTGTGGGAAAAATGACCATCTCTCCACATTATTCTCCCTGTGTTTGAAACTCACCAAAAATTCTAAGGAGAAAAATATGATCCCCCCCCCCTCCAAGACAAACAAAAACAAACCCTTCTATTGTTTTATTGTTCCTGCACTGAAAACAAGGCATTTGTGTCTATTTTCTTTGCAGGGTAATTTTTTTCATAGCACGTCAGAATGTTTAAATACCAGGAGAAAATTGCACAAATCCTCACTCGTCTATTATTTTTCCCAATTGAGTTTCCTGACTATTGGGAAACCCATTTTTTGACTTGGAGACAAATAATGAAAACTATTATTTTCAGCCCACATTCATTTTATCCTCAGATACTGTGAGGATTGCAGTTAACCTCAGAGGGAAGAACTGCGTAGTGGCAGCAGCAGTTGACAAACTGAACCCCGATAATAAAAAAAGATCTCAGCTGTTTTCATCTTGCAAGCCTTGCCTTCTCTACGCCCCTGTTTGGTTTAATATGCTGTGGAAAACCTTAGTTGGTTTGGGGTATTTCCCCTTTTTCATGGAACTCTGCCCTCAAAGGCTTTGCCATGCTTAACATTCTAGCCATTCCTCTGTACGGAATCTCAGTGAATGACACTAAACTTTTATTGGGGGAAGCATAGGCTTAAAAGCCCTCATTCTGAATGAAAGATGCATTGATTCCCAACATGAATATGAAAAGCTCAGCTTGCTTTATTGACTCTATAGTAAAGCCCTGTTCAGCTTTGCTGTTCTTTTTCATGCAGCATGATACATGATATTTGCTGCTATTAAGTGAAAATTATGTGAAACAGCTGCAGTGACAGATAAGATTAATTATCTTTTGCCTTGCTGACATTTAACCATGCTTGTAACTTGGTCTGCTTAATCAGGCTTCGATAGCAAAAAGGCAAGACAAAGCAGGCTGGGCGAGCTGCCTTGGTAAGGCTATGTCCATATGTCCTCTCAGTGCTTTGACATGACAGGAAGTGGAATATGAGGCCTCAAGATACATTAAACCTTGCAAAAAACAACAACAACAACAAAAAACCATCAACAACCTTGCAAGCTCCCCCCCCCCCCCCCGAAAGAGAGAAGAGGGGAAGAATATGATACAGGAGGGCCTCATGCCAACACCTTATGACAGGAAACTTCAGATACACACACAGTAGGGTTACAAGAGGTATTGTGTTAATAGACAATTAACACTACATTCTGGAGCAAGTATCATAGAGTTGATTGAGTGTGGGACTTGGACTCTGGGAAAACAAGGTTCAAATCCCGGCTCAGCCATTGAAACCCACAAATAACATCCTCTCAACCTAAGAGGAAGGCAATGGCAAGAAAACCCTGTTATAGGATTGACATGAGTCAGAATGAACTTGAAGGCACATAACAATAGTGCTACATTCAGCACCACTGGAAAGATTAAAAATTAAATATGATTTATTTAGTTATTTATTTATGTGGCTTACTTTGGATCAGTAGCGGTGGGGTAAACTCCTGCCCTCTTCCCTGATATTGCATGACTCAGTAGCTCCACCCATATACCCAGACTGGCTTTTTGAGTGTGGAATTCTACAAATAGAAGCAATGTATGTATAAACAACTGGATAGGCATCTCTACTGTGCACAAGCAAGCATTTGATTCTGTGGACCATCAACACATGCTTAACTACACAAGTGTGGGTATCCCCTTGCAGATATCCATGTTTAATTTGCAGATATTGTGTGAAGCTGCACAGGGCCAGGGCTAAAAACTGAACAGGGTTTGCATCATGTAATAAACTGGCTTTCAGATATAAAATAATGTGAGTATGAAAGAATTCCAAACTTTTTCAGATACTTTCTTCTGCTTGTACTGTTATAAACTTTCTTTCTTATACAATGGCATCAGCTTCATAACAGGATGGTCCTTCAGCATGACAGTGCATAGATTATTGGCGGTGGGATCGCTACAGAACTCAGAAAAGATTTTTTTTAAGAGTACAGCTCCTAGAATCCTCCAGCCAGATCTAGATGTTGCAGTTCAAAATGTAATTTTTCCAAGTTCTGATCTGCCACACTGAGTGTATCCACACTGTTTCATCTCCTGTTCCCTTATCTGTTGGAGTTCCCCAGGGCTCTGTTCTGGGTCCCCTTCTGTTTTCTGGTAAACTCATTAGCTCTTTTATCTGTATGCTGATGACACCCAGTTGTATCTTTCCACCCCCGACCTTTCTCCAAGGCTTGAACAGCAAGTCTCACAGCTGTCTTGCAGTGGATGCGCCATCGGTGTTTGAAGCTCAACATGTCCAAGACGGAGCTTCTTGTCTTTCCTCCTAAGCCCACCCTTCAACACTCCTTTTCTGTCTCTCTGAACAACATTTCTATTCAACCAGTCCAGCAAGCCCGCAGTCTTGGTTCTATCTTTGACTCTTCTCTGTTGTGTATCCCTCAGATCCAGACTACAGCCAAGGCTTGTAGATTCTTTTTGTACAATATTGCTAAAATCCGACCATATCTCTCCGCCTCTACTGCCAAGATTCTGGTCCATGCCCTAGTGATCTCACGACTTGATTACTGTAACATCCTTTTGGCAGGGCTTCCTCTCTCTCACCTCCGTCCTTTAATTTCTGTCCAGCATTCAGCTGCTCGCATTATCACATCCGCCCACCGCTCTGACCACATCTCTCCTGTGTTGGCATCCCTTCACTGGCTCCCCCTCCCTTTCCGCATTCAGTATAAGCTCCTGCTGTCGACATTTAAAGCCTTCCATGGGCTGGCCCCTCCTTACTTATCAGACCTTATTTCTCCTCACCTTCCCACTAGGGCCCTCCGTTCTGGTAGTCAAGATCTGCTGTCCCAGCCCAGGATTTCCTCTGCCCCATTTCGGATTCGCCCCTTTTCACTCGCTGCCCCTCACTCCTGGAACCTTCTTCCCCCGCAAACAAGAGCCATCACTTCTTTAACCAGCTTCAAAATGGAGTTGAAGACCATCCTGTTCAGGGAAGCGTTCCCAGGCATTGCATAATTGTCACTTGCTATTTGATGTTCTTTTGTTGCCTGTTTTATTGAATCATTTCCTATATTGCTATGTATTTTATATGTTTTATCCTACTAGAGAGGCCCCTTCCCCACCACCACTCCCTTTGTGTCGTGTCTTTTTAGATTGTAAGCCTGAGGGCAGGGAACCGTCCAATTAAAAAGATTGTATGTACAGCGCTGTGTAAATTTACAGCACTTTATAAATAAAGGTTAATAATAATAATAATAAACTGTTTGGTCCACTTTGATAGCAATTTAATTGCCATAGTTCAGTCCTATGGAATTGTGGGGTGTGTAGTTTAGTGAACTACTTACACCTTGTTGATTTTATAGTATCCCGTCCTGAAATCTAGAGGGCAGGATATCAATAATTTCATTATCTACCTAACTACCTATTTATCATATGCAGTCCTTTGTATCTTCTTCAGTCAGACTGTATACGATATTCTCATGTATCCAAAGACAAATAAGGAAGATAAACCAGTGTTACAAACTGCTGGTGTTCACTGCTTAGAAAAACACATGCAATCCATGGAGTTTCCTCTGAGGGTTTCTCCCTCTCTCTCTCAACCAAAACCCTGGACATTGCTTTCGTAATGTGGAGAGATTTTGGAAGAAGCTCTACCTGTGGAAGAGTTACTTATTTTGCAAGATTTAAATTGTCACCAGGAGTTTGTTTGAATATTTGAAACATTCATCTCTTGCCTTTCCTCTGAAGAGCTCCAGGTGACTGACAAAAAGGATGAATTCTGGCAGAATTACCAGCTGTCAAGACACAATAACATTGCCTTTTCCCTCTCTCCTTTCATACTGCAATCCTTTGCTGCAGGTAGCACTTGTTGAAATTTCCAAGAACATTACAATTCTGTGAGATACCAATGCAAGATAGTTTATTTTCTGTTATACCAGCTTTTGGGAAAGGACTAGTGGTGGTAAATACTGCTAGACTAATGAACTTAAAACTGTCCCCTTTAAGTATTCTGGTTTTTCTCTCAGTTTCATAACAATAACAACAAATAAATTGTTGCATGAGAAGAAGAAGTCAATCAGTATTAATAAATTGTGTCAACTCTTAAATATTTAATTTACAAAGTTCAGTTGAGTTAAGAAACGTGAAAACTAGATGGTAGTATAAAGTGTTAACTTGATTTAATTTGTGCAGTGCCCTACACCTGTTGTTCTCAATATATTCAGATCTGCAACATGACCTGCTGAGTTGTGGAAGGTAAGTGAGCCAATGAGAACTAGTTATGATGTTTGGCAGAGCAATGCCCTTTGGTCAGTGAGTTGAAGGTGAGCCAAAGAAGCAGGTTTTTTTTAATTGCACTTGTTTGCTCTCTCTCTCTCTTGAGAAGTTGTTTTGGCTAATTCTAGATGTTTGGTGTTTGGATGAAGTGTTACATCGGAACTATAAATGTGCTACACCTGGATATCACTTTAACTGTACTTTCCTTTAATATGTTGCATGATTCCCACCCCTGGTCTACTGAGACATGCAAGTGCTTCAACAAATTACAAATCATAGGATTTCATAGACACATAGAATCATAGAATCGTAGAGTTGAGAGAGACCACAAGGGCCATCTGGTCCAACCTCCTGCCATGCAGGAACTCCCAATCAAAGCATCCCCGACAGATGGCCATCCAGCCTCTGCTTAAAGACCTCCAAGGAGAGAGACTCCATTACACTCCAAGGGAGTGTGTTCCACTGTCAAACAGCCCTTACTGTCAGGAAGTTCCACCTAATGTTGAGGTGGAATCTCTGTTCCTGTAGTTTGCATCCATTGTTCCGGGTCCTGTTCTCTAGAGCACCAGAAAACAAGCTTGTTCCCTCCTCAGTATGACACACCTTCAAATATTTAAACTGGGCTATCCTATCACCTCTTTATTATTATTATTAAGACCTCTTAACCTTCTCTTCTCCAGGCTAAACATCCCCATATCCCTAAGTCGTTCCTCATAGGACATGGTTTCCAGACCCTTCACCATTTTAGTCGCCCTCCTTTGGACACGCTCCAGTTTCTCAATGTCCTTTTTGAATTGTGGTGCCCAGAACTGGGCACAATATTCCAGGTGGGGACTGACTAAAGCAGAATACAGTGGCACTATTACTTCTCTTGATCTAGACACTATACTTTTTTTGATGCAGCCTAAAAATGCATTGGCCTTTTTAGCTGCCACATCGCACTGTTGACTGATGTTCAACTTGTGGTCTGCTTGGACTCCCAGATCCCTTTCACATGTAGTCTCGTTCCACCAGGTGTCCCTCATCCTATAGCTGTGCATTTCATTTTTCCGCCCTAAGTGCAGTACCTTACATTTCTCTGTGTTGAATTTCATTTTGTTAGCTTTGGCCCAGCTTTCTAGTCCATTCAGGTCATTTTGAAATTTGTTTCTGTCCTCTGGGGTATTAACTATTCCTCCTAATTTGGTGTCATCTGCAAATTTGATAAGTATGCCCCCAATTCTGTCATCCAAGTCATTGATAAAGATGTTGAATAGCACTGGCCCCAGGACAGAGCCCTTTGGGACCCCACTGGTCACTTCAGGATGAAAAGAAGCTCCACCCCCTCAGCAACAAGCACACTCTCCTAAGGGTTTAAAAAAATTAAAACACCACTCAAAATGACTGCCCAGCTACTTCTCTCCTTCTCCTCTCTCTGGCAGGAACTGCTCTGGAACAGCTCTGGGAGGAGTTATATAGAGCTAGTCTTCTAGCTCCGCCCCCAGTGACTCACAGATATGTCTCACAGAAGCTCCACCCCTCAGCAACAAGCACACTCTCCTAAGGGTTTTTAAAAAAATTCAAACACTCACCACTCAAAATGGCTGCCCAGCTACTTCTCTCCGTCTCCTCTCTCTGGCAGGGACTGATCTGGAATGGCTCTGGGAGGAGTTATATAGAGCTAGTTTGCTAGCTCCACCCCCTAGTGACTCACAGAAGCTCCACTCCCTCAACAACAAGCACACTTTCCACTAAAAATGGATCTCTGGATCTTTTTGGAAGATCTGGAATAAGAGGTATGTTTTTAACATTCATTTTAAGGATACTGTATATGTTGGCTGTCATCTGGACTGTTTGCACCAGAACCAAGGTATGGACAACGTGTTGTCCAAACAGAATGTGACCAGAACCCCGGGGGCGGGGGGAGAGAAATGAGCCAAACTGACACTATGGGGCAAACAGACAGCCCCAAAACAGTGGCTTGATGCTGCCCCTTTTAGAGCTGAATTGGGCCCTCAGCAACCGCATGCTCTGGGCCTGATCCAGTGCTTTGCTGGCCCTAAAAGAACCAGCAAAACGTTGATCCTTTTTAGAGTGGCAAAAAGCCTCCCTTGCTGTGGCGGTGGTGGCTTTTCTGGATTTCTTTGGTGCAGTGTGCCTAAGTGCTATGCCAAAGAACTGGTGTGATGCTGCTTGCCATGTGGGCAGGTGGGCAGGCGGTGTGACACTGGCATTGGGGCAGAGTCAGGGTGTGTGGCATGCAGTTGCCACACTCTGATTCCACTCCAGTGCTGGCATTTTATGTCTGTCTGTTTAGTCCCTATATTTTCTTCATATCCACAAGTTCTATTCTTTAATTTAGGATCTCATTTTGATCACCTTTGGTCAATCAAAACTGTGCTCTCAGAAATTGTGCAAAGCTAGCGTTAAAAACAGATTATATAGGTGTTCAGATTACATATATGATTGGAGGGAATTTGGAAGATAGAGCTAGTAGGGCTTTTTTAGTGTAATAGAAAGAGATGTCACACTTCTAGTTGGATTAAAAAGTGTATTCATCAGAATGACTTTGGCACATTTTGAAATAGCTGTATGTATTACATAAATTATAGGATGTTCAGTGAAGATATAATTTACATCTTCCAGAATCACAGGGATTTCATTGTGAAGTGTATTGAAAATCCTCTAAGCACATCTCATTTTTGAATCCTTTCTCTTTGTGCCTGTAATTTAGGGCATTTATGAGTGGATAAGAAGCAGACAGCTATAGCTAGAAAACTGGGCATATTACAAAAAGGCATGGATCACAAACATTTATGTTGCATGCCATTGCAAGAATGCCAGAGAGCTCACTGTCTTGCTATTTCCACTGTTTAGACATATTGGCTTTCTAAGACAAAAACCTGGTAGACAGCAGTGGGCTAAATATTAAAGAATGAACAAATATAATAATTTCATGAATAATAGAACATTGTAATATTACAATTGAACATCAGTTTTACTGGTATAGTAACATTATTTATAATAATGACTATGACTAAAACACCTATGTTAACATAGAATAAATTAGTGTTCCATTGGTGTTATGTGTACCATCTGTTGAGCATCAGGGGCTTGCATGACACAGTGATAATAGTGGCAGTATTTTCCTGGCTGTCCCCATCTTTTGGCGGATGGAGCTTTTTTGTCCCAGGCAGACTACTCCTCTAACCTATTCTATTGCCTTCAAGTGTGGTGGAGGTGCTATTCTATGACTAGTGTTGCAGCAAAAATTATCCCCCCCTCCAGGTCTGGTTGCCTTCTGGAAGTGGACAGGGAGAGGGCTGGGCATCATTTTGCCTTTCACCCCAGGCAGCAAATTGTTTTGGGCTGGATAGGCCTCGACAAGCTTGTGACTTGTGAACAATGGGGAATTAGGGCTGGCATCCTGCTAGTGATATACTTAGGTATAGCTAAATGTTACATCCATACATTTACCTTTTTTGGTTGTGGTGGATGCAGGGGTCCCTAAGCCACATATCTGTTTCCTTGCTGGGTGGCCCTCTCCATGACCATTCAGTGGCCAAGGGACAATGAGGGACATCCAACTAGGCAGCCATCTCTGTTCCTGCAGAAGCCCATAGGAAGAAAAAAGCATTTTCTTCTTCATGGCCTCTGCAAATCATACAAATGAGTTTTACTGCGCCTGCGCAGTGCTCTTCGGAAACTTCTAGAATCACCGGGCAAAGTTAACTTTGCAACATATAGAAACTTTTGGGCGGCAACTCTGCCCATCCCTTATAAATCCCCTGTGTTCCCGCTCTTTCCCCAGTTCCTTTTTTCCGCCGCGTTAGCTGCTCTTGGAACTTTGCTTGCTTAGATTTTGATCACTGGCTTTTGACTCCGGACCGTTTTTGACCTTGACTGCTCTTGACCCCCCATGTGTTGTTGACCTCCTCGGCTTGCTTGACCTATGCTTCCGTCTCTCGGCTTCAGCTTGGCTTCCTCCGCGATGTCCCCAGTGCCGTTCAAGAAGTTTGATGTTTGTGGTGGCAAGGTTCCGGTCCAAGACCCGCACTCCTCTTGCCTTCTGTGCCTGGGAAAGAACCATGATGTTAAGGCCTGCCAGCTTTGCAGATCCATGACCTCGCAAGCTAGGAAGAATCGTGAGTCCCGCCTTACCACGGCTCTTCTAACAAAAGGGGTTATAAAACCGCATGACAATGCCACCAGACCTGCTTCGGCCCCTGTGGCCTCAGCTTCGGCTTCGGCTTCGGCTTCAGCCTCTAGCCCCTCCAGCGTGACGTCTGCTCCTGCTGCGGTTGCGGCCCGTGGTTCCTCGGAGCCCAGTGCCACTGTCCATGTGGCCCATGGTTCAGACAAACCCAGCACCACCTCCAAACCCTCCAAGCGCCCCCATAAAATGACTGGGCCTGAGGGTTCTCCCTCCTCGAGGGCGACTTCTGCATCGATGGAGGCAACCGCCACAGACAGGTCTTCTGGGACTGAGGCCTTGGCTCCTATGGCATCCTCGAGCTCAAAGTCCGTGTCTTCAAGTAAGAAGGACGGGTTGGACAAGCCGAGGAAGTCGGATTCGGCCACTGGAACCATCTCAGCGCCCAAGCCCAGCTCGGAGACCCCCAAGGCTTCAAAGAAGAAGAAGAGGCGAGATACCGAGGAGACACTTGAGGTTCCCCCTCCAAAGAAATCCAAGGGGATTCCTGTACCTTTGGACCCGGGCTCGGGCCCCAAGAAGGACAAACACGCCTCCGATACATCTACTTCCAGGAAGGTTGCCAAGTCTTCCTCCAAATCCTCTGTGGACCAGAAGAAATCACATCACGCTTCGGATAAGTTGACTACCCCGCATGCGGCTTCGCCACCAGTGTGCCTTGTATGTCAGGCCTGTCCACCGTGCCTTTCCTTCATTCTGATGATGAGGATTCCAGGTCCTCTGGCCGGCGGTCCCCCACCCCTGTTCCTTTTCCCTCTCGTAGGGCCATGGTACCGGCCGAACCGGACCTCTTCTACGACTCTGAGACCAACCGCTACTATATGTTGGTCTCGAAAGAGGAAGCATTTGAGCGGTTTTCGTCTTTGACTGCTAGTCACCATCTTCCTGCCAACAAGTCTAGACCATCAGCTTCTGTCTCTCGCCCACCACCATCAACTCCAGTCCGCTCGGTCCTGAAGCAGGTCTCCATCTCGGAACCGACCCCCGTCCAGGCCCACCATCCTCCTCAGCAGCCGATCCAGTTGGACTCTGCTTCAGATCATGAGGACCCCCATTCGTCTGAGGAGCCCTCTGAAGCTGACATGTCTCCGCCAGGTTCGCCACAAGAACTGCACCTTCCCCGACGGATGACGTTCGTTCGTTTAACAAGCACGTTATTAACATGGCAAACACCTTAGAAATTGAACTTTCTTACCCAGAAGATAGGGCTAAGGACCTGGTAGAGCGCCACCCTCCCTTCTGCTCCTTCCTTTGTTGGAGACGATCTGAAGCGCTCCTGGGAATCCCCGGCTTCATTGGTGGGTTCGTCGAGGAAGATTGAATCCCTCTACTGTATCTCGGCCTCTCAGTCCACCTGGCTAACCCATCATCCCAAGCAAAATTCTGCTATTGTGGAAGGCGCGCAATCGTCCTTCACCCACAAACTGGTCACGTCTCCCGTGGACTGTGAGGCCAGGAAGATAGACAGCCTGGTCAAGAAATCTTACTCGGCGTCGGCTTTAGCAATTAAAGCGATTAACTACAACACCTGCATGGGGGCTTACATTCAGACCCCGATGGACGGCATCTCGCCGCTGGTCCCAGACGTACTCGACGACGTACAGAAGAAGCTGGTGGAGATCAGAGATGAGGCCCACTCCATAGGAAGTTGGCTCATCACCTTGTCACGCAATGTGGCTGATTGCGCTGGCAGAGCGATGGTGGCAGCGGTTGCCCTTCGCCGGCATGCTTGGCTCAGGGGTTCTGACCTCAACCACAATGCAAGGTCAGACATTGAGGACATGCCAATGGACGATTCGGCTTCTTCCATTTAGAGACAGACGAACGCCTCAATCGGAAATATAGGATGAAGGCCGCAGCAAAAAAGCACGGTATGTCCTCATCCTCTTTCTCACCATTCAGAAAGAGGCAGCGTCTGTGGCAATCGCAATCCCTGGGTCGGAGGTCCTTCCATCAGGATCGTCCCTTCCAACAACAAGGGCCGCAGAGACAACGGTATCCCTCACAATCCTCCTCTTCTTCTGGCCGGCGTAACACCCCCATTCAGTACCGAAAATCCTGCCGGCAGGAGCCCGATCAGGGCAAAAAGAGGTCGTGAAGGGTCCCTGTGTGCTTTGTCCCTTCTGCTCTTTTCTTTCTTGACATTCTACAACCCTTTTATAACACCTGGGCAACAATCACCAACGACTCGTGGGCTTTGGACATAGTCCGTAGGGGTTATGCCCTCGAGTTCAAGGAGCTCCCACCAACTGGAGCCATTATTTCCACCACCCCCTCGGACACCCTTCTCAATGAAGTACGCACACTGCTTGACAAAGGGGCGATTTCCCCCGTCGACCCCAATCTGATCCCCTTGTGTTTCTTTTCAAGGTACTTTACAGTACCAAAGTCCGATGGAGGCATCAGGCCCATTTTGGACTTAAGAGACCTAAACTTCTTCCTAGTTGATCATCAGTTCCGTATGGTAACACTGGCTTCTATTCTACCCTTACTCCATCAGGGTCTCTGGTTCGCGACCGTCGACCTGAAGGATGCCTACTTCCACATAGGAATTCTCAAGTCGCACAGGAGATTCCTCACCTTCGTCGTCGGCTCTACTGCTTACCATTACAATGTGCTTCCCTTCGGTCTTGCCACTGCCCCGAGGGTCTTCACCAAGTGCATGGCGCCGGTTGTTGCATACCTTCATCAAAAGGGCTACAGAGTATTCCCCTACCTCGACGATTGGCTCTTTGCGCCCACCTCCGAAGAAGAGTTACGAGCAGCGGTCGACTTTGCCTTGACCCTCTTCTCATCCCTCGGCCTGGTGGTAAACGTAGAGAAGTCTCACCTCACTCCATCCAGGCAGGCCAAGTTAATCGGTGCCATTCTCAACTCCAAAAGATGCGTCGCCTCTCTCCCTCCAGACCGTTTCCAGGCGCTGTCGTCGGCTGTGATGGTATGCTTATCCCACAGAAGGGTGAGGGCGAGGGACGTCCAGGTGGCGCTGAGCCACATGGCTTCGACGACCTACATGACCCCGTGGGCAAGGCTCCGCTCCCGACCTTTCCAGTCATGGTTCCTGTCGGTCTTCGATCCTATGAAAGACCCTCCTTCGAAGTGGCTCACTATCCTGAGACCGGTGGCCGGTTCCCTGCGTTGGTGGCTAGATTGGCGGCATGCTTTTCAGCCTACCTCAGTCACAGCTAACTCTTAGAAGGTTAGGGAACTCATTTGCTCGACCTATTGATAAAGGACAAGTAGTTCCCAGAGGAAGAGGGCCTCCATATCAACGCTCTCGAGATGCTTGTAGTGGAAAAGGCCTTGAGAGCGTTCGAATCCAGTGTCACCGGCAAGGTAGTCCTCCTAAGGACGGACAATACAACTACCATGTTCTACATCAACAAACAGGGAGGCACCAAATCCAGGACCTTGCTGGACATCACCCTACTGATTTGGGACTGGTGCATACCGAGGCAAATTCTTCTTCAAGCTGTCCACTTGCGAGGCAAGGAGAACAAGTTGGCGGACCAGCTCAGCAGATCCTCAGCCGTCTGCCACGAGTGGAGGCTCTATCCAGAGGCAGTCCGCTATCATTTCGACCGATGGGGAACCCCTCAGATCGACCTTTTCACAACTGCCTGCAACAGCACTGTCCCCAGTTCTGCTCCTGGGCACGCAATGAGAGTTCCCTCGGCGATGCGTTCGGCTTTGTCTGGGTATGGGGAAATGCCTTTCCACCATTCCTGATGATCATCAGAGTGGTGTCGAAAATGACAATGGACTGTTCAGATGCGATCCTCATCACTCCTTGGTGGTCGAGGCAGCCTTGGTTCCCGTCCCTCCTCCACCTCTCCTGGAGAGACTTCCTTTGCCTCGATCCCCATCCCGACCTACTCACAATTCAAGACAGCTGGGTCCAACACCCAGACATCGAGAATCTACCTCTGGTGGGTTGGAGGCTCTGTCCCTAGCCTCGCTGCCCGACTCGGTGCGGACGGTCATCTTGGCTGCTTAGAAGCCTTCGACCCAGAGATCCTACGCTTCCAAGTGGAGGAGGTTCCTGTTCTTCCTTGCCGAGAGAGACCTCTCCCTGACTCAGGTGACAACTCCAGTGGTGCTGGAGTTCCTGATGGCGCTTTTGGACGTGGGGCTGTGCCTCACGTCCATTAAGTTCTACCTTTCTGCTATCTGCTCTCATTTCCAATTTGAGGGTAAACCTTCTTTTTTCAGGGACCTTCTTGTGAAGAGTTTCCTTAGAGGCTGCAGCAATCTCCATCCCCCAGTCTCGGTACCGACCCCGGCTTGGAGTCTGGATGCTGTGCTGTCTGCCCTACAATCCAAGCCCTTTGAACCAATGGCCACAACGGACTTGAGACTATTGACTTGGAAGACTGCCTTCCTTGTGGTCATCACCTCTGCCCGCCGTGTGGGTGAACTCTGTGCCTTACGTAGGGACCAGCCTTTCCTTAGATTCCATAAGGATAAGGTTGTCCTCTGTACCGACATCACCTTCCTTCCTAAGGTGGTGTCTGCTTTCCACATGTGCCAGGACATTGTTTTGCCTACCCTGGCTTCGAACCCGATCACTGAGGTCAAGCGCAGTTTGCACACCTTGGACGTCAGGAGGGCCCTAGCCTTCTATTTGGGCAGAACTGCGGGTTCGAGTCATTCCGAGAGACTCTTCCAATGCTACTCGGAACCGAAGAAGGGTCTGCCTGTGTCTGTGCAGAGGTTTTCCAAATAGGTGGCAGGTACCATACACCTCTGCTATGAACTGTTGGGCAGACCTCTGCCGGCCAGGGTTCGAGCCCATGCAACTAGGGCGGTAGCAGCATCCTCTGCATTCTTGACTGGGGTCCCTTTGGAGGATGTCTGCAAAGCTGCTGTTTGGTCTCAGCCTATGACCTTTAGTAAACATTATAGGCTGGACACCAGGGCCAAACGGGATGCAGCCTTTGGAAGGGCAGTGTTGGTTTCAGGTTTACATTAATTTCACTGCATTCCATGCTCTGTTGACATGTTCACAATTTCTTGTGCTCCCATGTACTCAGGGAAGAAATCTTTATGCCACTTGAGTTGTTTACAACAGATTGTTGATTGCACTATATTACTGGTCGCACTGTATTCCATGTTCTTAACATGTTACAGTTGTTTGGATTTTGGTTTCAGTTTATGGTTTACTTAGGTCTTGCATGACGTTATCCGTTATTTTCGTGCCTTCTGCCCTGCACAGGTTGGTGTTATTTATTAAGGTACCAAAAATGACTGACACAGTTCTTGGTTCTAAATAGTTTATTGTAAATAAACACACTTTGTTTGAACCTCACATAGGTGTCTGGACACTCCCTCCACCATTTACCTAAGCTTGTCAGTCTTAACCCATTTGTATGATTCGCAGAGACCACAAAGAAGGAGGACAGATTGCTTACCTGTAAAAGTATTTCTTCGAGTGGTCATCTGTGAATACATACAAACCCCACCCGTCCTCCCCTCAGTGTCCTGCTCTTATTGGCTCATTCTCATGTCACTTACGCGGTATAAAAATATGGAACTGGGGAAAGAGCGGGAACACAGGGGCTTTATAAGGGATGGGCGAAGTTACCGCCCAAAAGTTGCTATATGTTGCAAAGTTAACTTTGCCTGGTGATTCTAGAAGTTTCCGAAGAGCACTGCGCATACTGTATGTATTCGCAGATGACCACTTGAAGAAATACTGTTACAGGTAAGCAACCTGTCCATCCTGGGCCTCCTAAGCATCCCCCAGAGGTCCAGAAGTACAACATTATCTTTTTGCAACTGGCTGTAAGAACAGAACCAACAGTCCATCTGTCTGTTCCTGACCAATGAATGGCTATGAGGAGAGGCACCCACCCAGGAACCAGATAGGTTGAGAGAGCAGAGAGAGGGGACAGGTCATAATTACACCTGGTGGAATGTTATGATGCACTCTGAGGCAGAATCTGGAGCTAATTTCTGGGTGGGCTGCTTCATTAAATGCATATTTATTTAGTTATGGGATTTATACCTCACCGTTCTCCTGGAAGAGATCCAAGGTGGCTACCAGAAGTTTAAATCAAGATTAAATTAAAATCTTACTTCACAAAAGTTTAAAATTTAGAGGAAGTCAGGGATTAGAGCACCTTTACTGTGACTCATGTGACTTCTTGTGGCCCAAGCTCTGACAGCAATGAAATAGAGCACAGAAAAGAGCCCCCCAAGGATGAGCCTTCCACCAGGAAACTCCTCATGTGTCATGCATGCTGTAAGAAGGCTATGTGGGATGTAAGCTCTAGCGGGAATGATGGCTACTGGGAATATTTTGTTGCCTTGCTGGTTACTGAGAAATCTTTTGTGTGTTTTTTCTCTTGTTTCCTGGTTTTTACTGAAATACAGGCCCATTTATCTGGATTGCCCTCATGCTTATTTCTACAGTTAGCAGATTCACAAAGAATTACATGTTCCCCCTCAGGTTGTACTCTCATTGACATCAAGTACTATAGAATGTCAGAAAAGCTACCCTTATCCCCCAATCAGCCTGAAGGAATGACCCCACCAACAATTATTGGTTGTGATAGGATTATAATTATTACTTTTTCACTTAGGAAGACACAATTGTTACTTTTGTAATGGTGGATTTAATTTTACAGATTTTAAACCGTAAATTCTGTTAATTTATGGCAATTAACAGAAATTAACAGAGGTATTTGTATGATTTTGACACATAAAGGTGTACAACTTTTTCAGATATCTAAACATAAAAATGTTGTTTATGAAACATTTATTTATTTTTTTAAAAAAGAAAATGTGTATTTGTTTTGTACATTAGTTAATAATTCAGTACAAAACATATACTCAGAACCTGCTGAGTTTTGAAGATTGGACATCTGTATAATATCATGACACAGTTTGTCTACTGACATTCTCAGCACATTTACATGGAAGTAAGCCCTTTTCAACTCAATGGGTCTTCCAAATCATTGTACATGTGACTGTATTGCAAATGGGCATTCCATACATTCAACACTTCTACATGTACTATTGTTTTGGTGTTTGATTTTTTTAAAAAAATCACATGCTTACTTTGTGATGGTTGCAATAGTTCATTAACTTAATCCTGCAAAATCAGCAATAATATATACCACCACAGGCTGCATGTCTTTATTTCCTTTTTAATGAGATACATAGTATTATAGGTGACTTTAATGTCCATCTGATGTTCAGCCTTGTTTGCTGGAAATATTTATATACAGGCACCATTTTCATTTGTGTTTGGTTTTTTAATAGTCAGATTTTATTTTTTAAAAATATGGTAAACCAAAATATTAGTCCATTCATTTTTCAAGCACCATTTCAGGACAATACTGATGAGTATCAGAAAAGCAGATCTTGAATGTGACAGTGTGATCAGAGGCTAGCATCCTCCTCCTGTCCAATGTTTTGCTGTAAGTGTATTCATGAAAGCTTCATCTAATAAGTGTCCATTTGGTTTGTTCAGATAAGATTGGTAGATTTATTGTTTCTATTATTGTTATCCTCCAGATTGCATTGTGCAACTAAAGATATATCCACAGGTGATTTTCAGTCTTGAGTGACTGCAAAATGGATAATAACTACATTAAAAATAATACATTTCTTAAGGACCACACTTTCATTTCCCTGTACAAAATATCTGGAGGCACTGGACCTGGGTTAGGATTAATAGTCTGCCCAGTTATGTTTGAGAGTTCTGTGAATACCAGCATACAGAGGTTTCTATTGAACAACATAAAGATTGAGTCTCTCATATCAGAAATGCCTGGGTTTTTTTGTTTGGATTTTGGAATATTTGCATATAAATAATAAATATATTGGAGATGGGACTCAAGTCTAAATATGAAATTCATTTGTATTTTTAAATATCTTATACACATAGCCTGAAAGCAATTTTATACACAATATTTTTAATAATGGTGTGCATACACTGAACCATCAGAAAGCAAAGGTGTCACTGACTGCATCTACACTGCAGAATTAATGCAGTTTGACACTGCTTTAACTGCCATGGCTTAATGCTGTGGAATTCTGGGATTTGTAGTTTTGTGAGATAATTAGTCTTCTCTGTTAGAGAGTTCTGGTGCCACAACAAATGCCAGATCCCAGGATCCCATAGGATGGAGCCATGACAGTTAAAATGGTGCCAAACTGCATTAATTCTGCAATGCGGCAGGAGCCACTATCTCAGTCACCCATGTGGAAAATTGTGGATTTAATTTTTTTTACTAACACAGATTATTCTACAAATATAAAGCATACAGATCGAAAAAAGGAAAGAAAGAAAACTAATGAAGTATCTCTACAAAGAAAGAAAGAAAAGGGAAAAATACAAATACATTAAATTCCTTGCCAAAAGCATCTGGCTATAAGTGAAACTATATTTTAACTTCTTTTTGATGATAATAAAAATTTACTTCTAATGTAAGTATTATTCAAACTCACATGTCAGCAAATGCCCGCATTTTTATTTTTAAAATGCAGTAAACAAATCCTACTCTTTTAAAATGTTAACCAGGGATTTTTGTTTGGAGGAACGCCATGACACTGTATGCCAGGTGAAGCGGCACATGACATCACACCACCCTAGGGGTGGAGTTGGGGCATGCCTTAATGGTCGGTGTTCACAGCCCCCAGACATCTCAGATGACAGATAAGGAAGGTCAGAGAGGGCAGCATCTTGGCTATTTGTCCTAGACACCACAGCTTTTCATTTTCCACACAATTTGTCCTGGGCCTGGGCCTCTCCTAAAATGCCTTGATGCATTTGATGTCTTGGATGACACTTCCCCATCAGTGGTGTTGAAGCAAAATTGAATTGTGAGTCTACTTCACTTCTCTGAATGTCAGGGATAGAAACCATGTGACTCTCCAGTTTTTGTGGGAATCTCAAGTCTCAGCAGCCAGTGTTGTCAAATGCAGGGAGTTAGTCTAACAACATTTGGAAAATCACGTGATTATCACCCTGCTATACAAAATGAGGAGGGACACCATGTTGTCCCTTACCTACAGTGGGAAAATGTTTCCAGGTAACTCTGTGCATAATGCTCTTTGAGGCAGCAGTCCTAGGTCTGTTCACCTGAGAGTAAGACCCATCTGAGTAAACATTCATGGAAGAGATGGGTAAAGGGTGGCCCAGAAGGTGTTTTTGGATTGCAAATCCCTGACTTCCTCATCACTGCCTAAGTTGATTAGTTTTCCTAGGAATTACAGTTCAACAACAAGGCTATCTTTTGCTCAATCGTAAAGGATAGAATGGACCTGTACAGGGTCTTAATAAAGGTACAGCTCAACTGGTATTCTCACTTTGGTGTTCCATTCTGACTTTTGAATGTAGTATCATTGTCACACATCCTCTCTCTTTGCCATATATAGAAATCACTTAGCCTAATGACTAACTGCATCTGGGCCTGAATATTTACATAATCACCAAATTGTTCATTCTATTTATGCTGTGAACCTGAGGAGATAGAGTGAACCAGATGGTGTCACCACACCCCTTGGGAAATTCTGCAGGGGATGTTTACAGTTAGAAACCAATAAATTAAAGTTTTGTTTCATTTTAAACCATTTTATTACTGTTGTAAATGATTTGTTAAAATCCTCCATGGATTTCTTTTAAGGACCCTGCTATAGCCTACCCTATCATAAGGACCAATAAACTGTATCATAAGTCAATGTAGGAAAAAGCCTGTTTAGTTTCCTTAAGTTTATTTAAACATAAATGAAAAGAAATTGTTCAAGTTGCAATATTCTTTTCTCCGATAAGATCAGGAAAAACCAGGGGAGGGAAAAGCAAGGAGACTCATTGTGGGTAGAGATACATCTAGAATCTCTTGTGTCTAATGATCCAACATATCTCCAAGACCAGAAAATTTCTTCACAGAAATATAATGCATACACACTTACTGGATTGCATGGGCTTTGTTTTGCTTTTACTTCTAAATTTCAAGTGAAAAAAATCAGAGTTTTTTTATTCTTTCTAGTTTTATCAGATCTCTTTTATGGTCACCATTTGCCCCATTAAATGTTGATGTGCTCTTGGGAGGGAGGGGGAGTGTTGAATGTTTTTTCTGCATAGAAAGATCTTGGTGTTGTATAAAGCAATAATGGGCCTGAACAGACAGGCCAAAATAAAGCTGCTTCTTCAAGTCACTTTGGAGGTATGCTGTTTAAATAATGCATGCGTCCTAAGAAGCCGGAAGCTGCGCCAAAGCCGCACTTCAGGCCTTAGGACTGGAGCGTGACTTTGGTGTAGGGTTGCCATCCCCGAGGACCTCCAAACCGGGAAAAATGTAGGACAAGGTTTTAAAATGTAGGACCTTTTTAAAAAAAATTTCCTGGCCAGGAAATTAAAAAAAGGTCCTACATTTTAAAACCTTGTCCAAGGCCTCCCTGGGGCCTGGGAGACAGCGTCTCCCAAGCCCCAGAAAGGCCTTGGAGGACTCCACGATTGCGGAGCCACTTCCAGGGCCTCCCTGGGGCCTGGGAGACAGCGTCTCCCAAGCCCCAGTGAAGCCTTGGATGACTCCACGATCGCGGAGCTGCCTCCAGGGCCTCGCGGGGGGGGGGTTATCCCGAGGGCGGGGCCAAACCAGGGCGGGACCATGCAGACCCATCCCAAACCAGGAAAGTCCCGCCCCCAGGCAGGAGATGGCAAGCCTACTTTGGTGTGGCTTCTGGCCTATTAGGATGCATGCATCCTTTAAACAGCATACCCCCAAAGTGACACAAAGCAGCTTTATTTTGGTCTGTCTGTTCAGGCCCAATGTTCCCAGTCCTCCAAACCAGAATCAGGAGGATTGGGAATGAGATCTGTACTCATGCTTTTCCTTGCCTTCTTCCTCCCTTCTTTCCTTCCTTGCCTTCTTCCTTCCTTCCTTCTTTTGCTTAGTTTAATGTAAAATTATTTATTTCAATAAACTAAAGTTTATTATTTTTACCAGCAAACTGAGGCTTGTTCAATCCAGGTATAGTTCTTTGGTTTAAATGTAATTAGAAGTGTTGTTTCCAAGCTACAAACAATGGTTTCAATAATTAGAAAGATTAGTTCTACTGATGTACATTGTATAAATACCCTCCCACTCCCCTAACTTCTGGAAATTAAGAGATGACAGAGTGAACTCACTGAAGACAGTGATAAGCATCTTCTTGAAAAACAAATTTCACTTACTTGGAAAGATGTATTAATTTTTGAGCAAATGAAGTTTGAAGCAATGCAGAGAAACTCCACTGCAGGCCTTTAAGTAAGAGTTGATTTGATTTGCTGAGTGTATCTAACCAGGTGGTGCCTACCTATTAAAAACTGAAGTGCTCTCCATCCTCCACTTTACAACTCTACAGGCAAATCCATCATGCACTTTGACAAGATAAATTAAATTGGATTAAAGCCATTCAAGTAGTGCAGATTGTATTCCCACTGGGCTGTTACAAATCATGGAGATTTCCTCCCATTAGGTTTACTTCGGCTTTCTCCCAGGAATGGATGAGGAAAGAGTAGCTATAGAACAAAACTATAGAAAAACATCAAGAATTCTGTGCTATACTCAAGGAGAATACAAAATGTTCAGGGGGGGGGGATTATTCAGCAAATATCTAAAATTCTGGCAAAATGGACACTAAATATGAATCCATACAATATCAAAGAACAGTGGCTGAGATGCAGCTACCTACACCTTGTTCTTATCTGAGGACAAATAGGAGCCTAGAGAACAAGAGGATAATTGTGTGTGTATGTCGGGATCATCTGCAGGTAATCAGAAAGTTAGTGGTAATCTCACTAGCGTGCCTGCTTGAGAATAGGAAGCAGATAGGTCCAGACTGGACCAATGTGTTCTCCAATGACTCCAGCTGACAACTTGTTTCAACATGGTATTCAGTCCAACTGAAATCTTATACAGTGGTACCTCGGGATACGAAATACCCAGGTTACGAAATTTTCGGGATACAAAAAAATCCCATAGGGAATTATGTTCGGGGTTACGAATGTTTTTTCGGGTTACGAAAAAAACTTTTGGTGCTTTTTTCGGCTTTTTCGCACGAATCGCGGCTTTTCCCCAACGTTTTGGTGCTTTTTTCGGCTTTTTCGCACGGAATCGCGGCTTTTCCCCAACTTTTGGTGCTTTTTTCGGCTTTTTCGCACGGAATCGCGGCTTTTCCCCATTCGCGCCTATGGCAATTCGGCTTACGAAGGCTTTTCGGGTTACGAACGGTGCCACGGAACGAATTAATTTCGTAACCCGAGGCACCACTGTATTGTCCAACTGAAATCTTATATTGTCTCCCAGTGTGGCTATGTATTTGCAGTCTGTACCCCTTTGCTATATTTAAAAGGAAGACCTATAAGCCTGGACCTTTCTACTGCATCAACACATGGTTGCACTGTCACTACAACAAAGTGGGATGTAGAAACTGAGAGATCACTAAGAATGAAGATAATGGTTTCTTCAGGGTCCCATGCTGAAACTTCCTGCTTAGACCGCTCCCTCTTAGGTGTCTGTAGGTGATAAGGCCTTAGGGATGTTGCTGCTATTCTGTGTAATGTCAGCCTGTATTCTCTGGAATGTTTTTTCTCCACATTAATTTGCAATTATATAAACAACACAGAAATTTGCATTTATCTTAAAATGCAATCCAAATAGCATTCCAAAATATTAAACAATTTGGACGATCCTTTCGACCCATGGGCTGAGTTAGGATAGCTAGGAAATAAGAAAAATTGATCTAAATTCTAATCTGTACCTTAGTCTGGGAGATACAACCTAGTCTGGTTTGCAATGGAATTTGTAACAATCAGATTTCGCTAGGATCTCTACTGGTTCCTGGAATGGTGTCACAGTAACCTATACCAGTGGTTCCCAAATGTTGGTCCTACAGATAATTTGGACTTTAGTTCCTATAATTCCTGACTGTTGGCCAAGTTGGCTGGGACCTCTGAGAGCTGAAGTCCAAAATAAATGGCCAAAGACTGGGTACCACTGGCCTATACCACTGAATTCTAAAGCTTCATAGGGCTTTTGAGTACCTGCCTTACCTTCTGAATTAATGGTCTGGTCACTTATAGGATTCAGGGCTATGCGTTGGTGGCAATAAGTCATGCATAGGATAGAGTATCCCACATAATACATGATTGAGCAGGATGAAAACTGAATCCACATTTGCTTGAAAACATGGATCTTTTGATGAATCCATCTTTAGTAAGGCTGGAATGACTATCTAGATGCAGTTGGGTAAGAGATGCAAAGGCTGTTTAATGCAAATTGAATGTTGAGTCTTTCAAGGTCAACTTGTCCTCTTTGAACAATACTGGACAAAGTGATTGTTTTCTTTTTATACTATGTAATATCTATCTCAATGTTATGAAAAAACAAACTTTCTTTGGTCAATAAAAATGTCTACAGTGCCAATTAGGTGAAAACAAAACGAAAATAAAAACAAAATCCTTCCTAAGATCCATTTGGAGTAAAACACTGAAATATCAATCAGTTAGTAATGCTCTCCCTGATAAATTTCAATAATTTATCAGCTGAAATTGCACTCCTAGTATCTACCGCATGACAATGAAAACACAGAGAATCCAAAGAATGTAAGCTTTATCTACACAATAGAGAAGTTTCTGGAATGGAGGAGGGATTTTAGTAACTACACTGCAAAACTTTCACATTCTGTTTGGGCGTGGTTTGTTACACATTATTCTTTAACAGCATCACCAGTTCTGCTGATGCCAAATGTTTATGTCTAATAAATCAAATCTGACTGATTAATTGGAGCAAAAAAATCAAATAACATTTGCATAATTTATGTAATTTGCATATGCTTTTTGGCAACTGGGAAATTTGTAAGCTTGGCTTTCTGGGTTTTAAAACTTTAAGGTCTGAACCTGGAGTAAAGCAATATTCTTGGCTTTATGTCTTTTAGCATTTATGTGCACCTGCAAACTTTTAACTCCTTCTGTTCTGTTGCTCTATTTACTGTGAGGTATGCTTTTATGAAAGAAAGTGTGGATGGATGGGTGGAAGAAAGGGAGGAAATTAAAATTACTTCTCAACCCTGGAAATACTGAGATTAGTAGACTTGTCTGATATATTTGAATAAGTTGTACTGTATTTACGGTTTTATGTCTAAAAAACAAATTTTGGGGGAAGATCACACTTACAGCTATGCAAATATTTCCCTTTGTTACCAGGTGTGTAAGAACATTTTCCAAATTAACAGTGAGTGCTACTGGAGTTATTTTGTTAATGAAGTTATTTTTGGGGTAGTGATGGAGCCTTGCATTGGACTGTCAAGTGAGGAAGTGGAATTACAATCCAGCACCAACCTCTGGAAGCAGGTTGGAGTCTAATTCAACAATCTCCAAAATAAATAAATAAATGGGTGATTGCCGAGTAAATTAGTAGCTACCCTTACCAAGGCTAGTGAATTGCACAGGGTGTTGCAGCTAGCCAGTCAGGAACAGTGGCTTTGCAACTAAGGAACCCTCTGATTCCATCTGGTTCCCCATCTATTTCATTTTTGTCAGAAATTGTAGATTGAATGAAATCACCAATGAATGTTGTGAGTTTATCTTGATATTATCTGACTAGATTATACAAGTTACTTTGTCTATGTGAAAACAAGAAAAGGCAGAGTATAAATTAAAACAGATAACAGAATAATAATACAGAATAAGCAGAACTCTGTTCTTCCCCATTGCTTTCTTTTCATTGAAAGGAATCCCTGCCACTTTGTCATCACACCTGATGGAGTCTAAGGCCCAGTACAGACGGGCAGTTTGCAGCATCCTCATCGCGAACTAGGGCTAGATGAGGCTGGGCATTTAGATGCCCAGCAGCCCTAGTCCTTGAGGACTGATGGTGTGAGCGTCGCACAGCACCCAAATGGTGCTGGTAGGAAGTGATGTGATTAGGGTGCACACATGTGCCAATCACACCCCTTCTGGGAAGCTGCTTTAGGCAGCTTGTTTTTGCTCCTGGGAGGGAGCGCATTGTTGCTGGTTTTCCCCAGTCTTACTTTTGTTTAACAGTGAAGAGTGTGTTTAGACAACTACCATGTACATATTCTGCATCTCTGTCTACATACAACACAAAAGAGTTAAACAAACCACCTGTGCATCAGTGTTTTGTGAAGTAGGAGGTGGCCTCTACTCAGAAGGTGGTGGATTCTTTTTGATCAGAAAGTTCTTAATCGCTAGGAAAATGATGCTTTAGTTGTGAATTCTTCAACTGGTGAGGGATTAGACTAGATGGCCCTTGAAGATCCCCTTCCACCTCTAAGATTCTATGACTTTCTCAAATTTTTAATAACTGGGTATTAATGTGTTTATGCACAGTTTGTTCTTGTTTCCAGGCTATTTCAAGTGGCCAAATTACCATTTTAATGTATGTTTGCTGCCTGGCCATCAAGAACTGTCTTTGTCCCCACTGTTCAGTAAACATGTCTTCTCTACAGCAAACTGTAAAGTTTTATTTTAGAAACACATAGATGTTAGCAAAAAGACATCTTCAGACAGAAGTGCCATCACTGTCCCACATCAAATTTTAATGACCTTACTAATTCTTCTTAATTCACTTACTAATTAAAACATACCAACCTTTTCTTCCATGCCTCACTCACTCACCCAGCCACCCGGTACCGGGATGTTCTCATTTCTACTTTTTGTTTTCCGCCAACATATTCTGAAGATTTTTCTCCTCCACATATCTTAAACCAACACTGAGCACAAAAGTTAGAATCATACAACCCATTGTATTCCCTGTTACCATGTATGGATGTGAGAGCTGAATAATTAAGAAAGAAGATAGAAATAGCATTTATTTGAGATGTGTTGCTGGAGAAGTGTCGAGGATTTTGTTGGCAGCAAATGGCTCATAGAACTGTTAGCGTGATTGCACAGTGTGCGTAGGATCATTTGGTGGCTGTGGTAATGATACAGGGCTTAAAGGGGCAACACGGAGCTGCCCATGTGTTAATCCCCTAACTCAACATACTTCAGCATTTTAAGGATTTCCATGTTACTTGTGAGATATACAATTTTCTTCCTGTTCTGTAGTTGGTACCTTTTTTTCATTCTATAAGATAATAGAAGAAACATACACATTCTGATGTTTGATTTGTATTCCTGCTGTTGAGAATCCACTTTCCATAGAACCAGTGTTTTTCAAGACAGATAATTCACAGCAGATGCTACCTTATACTAGTAACATAATTCTTCACTTCATTTCATTCTCAAAGGAATCATCTAGCAATTTTAGCAGGTTTATTCCTGTTGTGAGAAAACCTTTGAAAACTGCAATTTTTAAAGACTACCCAATGATTTATTCTATGCAAAATTCATACAAGTTTTTGTGTGTGTGTGTGTGTGCAAAAACAGAATTTTTGTGGAGAAATATTATTTTCGGCACAAATAATGCTGTTTCTTATGCAGCAAATGCTGTTTTCAGCCTGCACTGAAATCACGTATAGATTTTGCATAAAATAAGTCCTGAAATGTGAAGATTCTCATCAGTTGAGAATCTTTCCTAACACTTGAAAAACAGGTTATTTGACTATTTCTTAAATATTTTCAGTTATTCTTTGCCTTATATCCATGGTATACTGTCTGCCCTCCATATCTGTGGATTTGCCATCCATGGATTTGAGCATTTGTGGATGGCAAGCCTGCATTTTTGGGGGGGGGGGTAGCCGAGGAGGAGGAAGAGGTGGGCAAGATGAGGAGGTGGAAGGAGGAAGACAGGCAGGAGGTGGTGGGGGTGAAGAGGAGGAAGAGGAAGAGAGGAAGGAGGCAATGGGGGCAAAGAGGAGGAGAGGTAGGAGACGGTGGGGGCGAGGAAGACGAACAGACAGCCCATTGCCACCTGCCACAGTGACATTGGCGAGGCAAACTTCAGGGGGTCCAGGGGAGGCAAACTCCTATTGTCCCCAATGGTGATGCAGCCGCATGGAATGGATCCCCTGTGGATACTGAGGGCCCACTACAGTGGTGCCTCGGGTTACGAAATTAATTCGTAACGCGGCCGCTTTCGTAACCCGAAAAGCCTTCGTAAGCCAAATTGCCATAGGCGCTAATGGGGAAAAGCCGCGATTCTGTGCGAAAAAGCCGAAAAAAGCACCAAAAGTTTTTTCGTAACCCGAAAAAACATTCGTAACCCGAAACAATGTTTTCCTATGGGATTTTTTCGTATCCCGAAAATTTCGTAACCTGGGTATTTCGTATCCCGAGGTACCACTGTATATCTTTACAAATGATGCAAATAGTGCAATCTTCCAAGTACTGTATTGCTGGACTGCAGTTTCCAGTATTCCTCACCATTGGCTATCCAGGCTATGCCTGACAAGAGTTGCAGTCCAAAAAGACATGTAGGGTAAAGGTTGTATTTTATTCATCCCAATTAATAACTATGAAAAAGTAATCTACAGATCTATACACAACCAATTTTTCACATAGACACATACATCTTCCACACTGTTTAAACCAAATTGCTAATTCTGGAGGAAGACCACGTTACAGGTAGATAGACTTAGGGCCAGAACAGACGGATTGGGGCTGTGGCAACCACATGCCATGGCCCCAATTCGGCATTTTTCTGGCCCCAAAAGAGGCGGCAAAAAGCTGCTCTTTTGGGGGGTGGAAAAAAGGCGTCATTTCTGCTGCAGTGCCAGCTTTTGGGCACTCCTGTCCAGTGTGGCATATAAATGCTATGCCGTCAGAGCACCACAGTGCTGACCACCATCTAGTCAGGTGGGTGGCGTGGTGCCAGCTTAGGGGCAACGTCAAGTAGTGCATCATCTAAACGGCATGCCCTTGCACCGCCCTCCAGCCAGCATATTGTGCCATTCTCTTTTTCCACTTAATCAAGGAAGCCATAGCTCTGACTTTGCAAGACCCGAGCAGGGCTTCTGGTAACAGGTTGACTTAGAGTTTTCTCCATAGGGTTGCCGTACGTCAAAGTTGTTTCAATGGCATTAACAACAATGCCAGCTAAATTGCTGCATTTTGCCAGGCTGAAGCATTTAAGAAATTATAATTACCAGGAAGAAGCGGATTGTCCTGTTTTGCATATGGACCATGAAACACTAGCCTTCCTTCAAAAATCTGCGCTGTGCACAATGGATTTGATTCAGTTGATCCATTCACAATATTTCTCCCCTTGTGTGTGCAGCTCATTAGCAATCAAGATTATTTCACACTATTTGTAAGGCTTAATTCAATTATTTCCCCTCCCAATTACTTTATTAAGACCAGTTGCTATAAAATTATTGACAGATCTGTCTCATCTTGCTGTTCTGCCCCCCTGTTTTGGCAGACTGCCAGCTGGGAGGGGAAGAAACAGCTGCTCCTTGAGATGGGAATAATAGGCAATGCCAGCTGATGCAATCTTTTCTGATTTCTGCTGAGTTGAAAAAAAGCCCTTAGCATATTTTGGAATTCTTCATCCTATCCTACTGTGTGTGTGCTCCTCAGATTTTTAAAGGAAATGCTCAGGATTGAGACAGTTGACAGAGGAATGATACAGGTGTACTTTTAAAAAAAAATCAAAGGCAAAAGAAATTATTAAATGCAAGAAAAGGCATACATGGGTGGATGATAAAAGTGTAATAAGCCAGTCATAAAGGTTTGAACTGTGTTTAACCTGAAACAGAAGCTACACACATCTCCTGGTAATGGTGGAAAAGAAAATCCTTGGTGGATTTCATGTTTCAGTAAAATGTGTTCTTAAGATCTTTTGAAAGAGAATCAGTAGTGTTCCTGTAACCCATATGTTATATATTTATTGTAAATTACAACATGAAGAATGGCAAATTATTCCATAAAAGACAACAGATGCCATTAATGAATTATGAACAATGAATAATATCAATTTGAATCACATCAGTTCAAACTGCTATAGATTGGGGAACTGTAGTATAATATAAAAATCAGATTAGAGCAAAGAATATTTGAAAACCCTCTTTATTTTACATGCAAAACAGGAAGTTATGCAAATAATAACCAGGAGCATGTGAACACTAAAACTAAATATTAAAAATTGACAAAATTATATGATCATTTGATTTTTTTGAAAGCATTAAATTTTTGGTGAGGTTTCTACGGGCCTTGGTCATCTCCAATATATTTCTGCTAGGCTTAAATACTTTTCTATTAATGTCTCAACTTTGGCTGTAGAGTAATTGATCTGCCATCTGCTCACACAGAGGAGCATGAGAAGCCAAAAGGTCACCAAAAGATTTAAAAGGCTGTCCTTTAATCACTCCCCAAAGTTTGGATGAATACCAAACTCTCGCCAAATAGCAGTCTGTAATTTTTAATGACAACATATAGTATGATAATCAGTGGCTCTGAGGGTTGGGAAACAAAGCTACCACTTTTGTGGGTTGTTTGTGGGGCTTTTGACTGGCTTTCAGGTGAAAAAAAATCACCTCCTCCATTTTTAAAAAAGAAATTTGCTTGGGAGCGGGCTTCTGAGGGATATTCTGGATGCACACTTGGGCATCTTAAGAGCTACAAGTGGCCCTCAGGTCACATTTTGCCCACTTCTGCTCTTTGTGCTATTGCTGCCGCCACCAGGGCTTATGCAACAAAAAGTTTCATGGGACATGAGGGGGGGGGTCATTCTTTGCTTTGTTCCAAATGGGTCAATAGGCCTGCATGAATAAGTGTACATTTACTAGTATTCTCCCTTGTGCTGCCCAAGAGGAGCACCTGTACAGACAAATTGGCTCCAAGTCAGAAAGCCCTAATACAAGCTGGGAAGGGGTGTAGGTGGCTGTCTAGGCTTTAAAGCTAGTACTTGGGGCTGTCCCCCTTTCTGGAAACCTGTAAAATCACAGAAATGTCTTGTGATTTTAGCCACTACCTTGAGATCTGGCAGTGCTCCTGAGCACATAGGTAGAAAGGTATCCCCACACCCCCTCAAAGCCATTGGGATTTGCTTGCTAGCATGTCAGTGAAACTCAGAGATGTGGATTTCATGTCACAGTGGGAGAATGATTCCCCTGCTAACCTCCTCCCTGAAATTATTCAAAACATAAGAGGAGAAAACTGGAAGGAATTGTGTTAACATTCCAATCAATAATTTTGCTAGACGGGCATATTGATTAAATCAAGGATAGAGCCTACATTTCCCATTGGGGTCTTTTGCTTTGCAGCCCTTGACTGATTACATGCATTTAAATCATGGATAAATGCATAGTTAAGATAAAAGACTAAATAAATATATTTTATTTTCACACTGCACTTTAGTACTCTATGCCACTCAAAATGCACAAAACAGCATTTAGATATGAATGATATTTACTTAAGTCCAAATTCCATGCCCACTGGATACTTCTTTAAGAGTCAGTGTATACCTCTCTCTCGGTTCATTGGGGCTAACTATAATTAAATATTGCAAACACAATCACAATTAAAGTTCCAATATATATTTTTAACAACAATACGACAATATATACACTTAATTACACATATATACTGTCACTAAGGAAGGTCAAGGAAGAAAATGCAAAGGGAGTCTTGCTGCTGAACATAAAACAAAAATATTGATCTCAAAGGACCTACATAAATTAAAATTAGGCAATAAGGAAAATGGAATAGTTGAATATTTCTCATACCTGGGATCAAACATTGTTCAGAACAGAGACTGCAGTCAAGAGAAGAGAAGAAGACTAGGAAAGGGAAGAGCAGCCATATACAACTGACCACTAAAGTTAGAATCATCCAAGCCATGTTATTCCCAATCACTATGTATGTGAGAGCTGGATACTGAAAAAAGCAGATAGAAATAAAATAAAATCATTTGAGATGCTGAAGAAGAATCCTGAGGATGCTGTGGACAGCCAAAATAAACAAACAAACGAGTCCTTGAACAGATGAAGCCTAAATACCCCTAGAAGCCAAGGTGAGTAAATTGAGGTTGTCATACTTTGGCCACATCATGAGAAGACACGACTCATTAGAAAAGACAATAATGTTGGGAAAGGCTGAAGGTAGAAGGAAGAGAGGAAGACCACATACCAGATGTCTGGACTCATTTGGGAAGGTCATGGGCATGAGTATGCAAGAATTGAGCAGAGCAGTGCAGGACAGGGAGTCTTCAAGATGTCTTATCCACAGGATCACTGTGAACTGAGGTTGACTCAAGGGCAGTTAACAACAAACACTGTCCCAAAAGTTCCAAGCATTCAATGTGGTGCCAGCCCAGGACTTGATTTCAGGACTCTTCTGCTTCTGCTTCTCAATTGTATTGCAATATTTGAATGCAAATCTTAAAGCCCTAAATAAATAATAATAAAAAAAAACAAATGAAATAGAAGCAATGCAATATAGAAATTGCACTACAAAGAATTTACCCCTTTTCTTGTCTCTTAAATACACTACTGAGAATACCACTATCTTATTCAAAATGAAAAGGGATGACTCCTTAGTCCTGGTAACTGAAACTCCACTCCAGTTCCAGCTTTTCCTCTCCTTCTGAACTCAGCCAGTAAGTACAGCCTCTTCCTTAGGATTTCCCCACTCATTCCCCACTTGTGGCCAAAGGAATACTCATAAGCATTAGAAATACCCTTGGCACACTTGGCCCATCATATCATTTGCAAATCGACTGAAATGCTCTATTAAAAACCAACCACAAAACCAACTATAACAATGTATAGTGCTTTTTGGAAATTTGCATGAATTTACAACAACTTATTATATAAGGAAGAGGTTAAAATGAACAGGAGGCAGGATTGTCTAGTTGTATAAATCTTACTGTGCGAGTCATGAAGCCCTGTACATAACGAGCACAGTAGTGCTTATGAGCAGCAACAACTATGTGAAAGATGTTTGTTCCATGTGCACTATCGATAATCCAGGCTTGTGCTGGATCCAGTCTTGCATTCAGCAAAATTCTTCACTTGTGCAGCTGCTTGTGTTACCTGGAAAGTTACTCTGGAGGACTTGTGAACCCTCTTTAACAACATAGAAGACGTGGCACAGAGAGAATGGGAAATTTTTCACTTACCCTCATCCTATAGGATGAATATTGAGGTTTTATCTGGAATGAAAAAAAGTTATTCCAAATCATTAGTTGGAAGTCTACATGCACCCAACTTGGTCAAGATGCCAAAACATCAGTTATTTGAAATCCATCTGCACTAAATAAAACAAGAATAAACACTGTTGCAAAGCCAAGTGCTAGTTGTAAAGTATATAAATGTTGTTGCTGCTCACAAGCAGCTTTTCTGTTGCACTATTGTGTCTGTTCAGAGGACCTACAATATCTGTATCAAATCATTTGGATTAAAAATATATTTAGGAACTCCAATTAAAAATTAAAATGGTTATATCCTACACATTTCCCCATTTATTTATTCATTTGTTTAATTAATTTCATTTGTATGCTGCCTTTCTCCCAGACTGGGACTCAAGGCAGATTCCAAAGAGAATCAATTTTAACAGTTAACAATAAAAAGGTAAAAACAATTAAAATTCACTACATCAAACAGTATCAAATCATTTAAAAGCCATACAAAAGTAAAAAACAACAACACAAATCCCAGTAAGAAACCTCCATGAATACACATTAAAAACTGTTTAAAGTAAAAGGGTTTTGTCTTCTGGCAAGGCATAACATATCACATCAATCATATTCAAATTATTTTCTTTAAAAAAATCAGTAGTACATGCATTAAAGTGTAGCAGCCACTCTTGTAATATTTGGGATATACTCAGATATTAAGCAGTAGCAGTGTCACAATTAATATATATCTCCCCCACCCCATCTGCCTGCCCAATGGTGCATTCACAAAAACTGGGAATCTTGTTTTCTATATCACTACTGGGAAACATTCATAAATATCTCCTTGGAGGATATACCTAATTGTATCTGAATAGAAAATGCCCTCGTAGCAATTAACTGACAGTAAGTTCTAACTTGGGCATAATAATAACAGCTGGTAGTACAGTGTGGTCTGAGCTTTAGAGATGCATCACAGTCAGGATGTAATAGCCCCTTTGGAGAGATTAGACCATACAGGAGTTTAGCAAAGCAGCAGAAGAGTAAAGACTGTGATGAAGTCTGGGATAAAAGACTGAGACTTGACTAAATAGCAGGGGAGTAGAAGCCAGGTGGAAGCTCAGCATGTGGTGTCAAACTATGAAAGCTGCTGCATGGGATTTGCAGGATTTCCTAGGAGGCTTGCAGGATTGATCAGAGAACCATCACTCCTGCAGATATCTGCTGAAAGCTGATGGCATGCTGATGAAGCTGTGGTTATTCATCCCTTATCAGGTTAGGCATACCTTGGAAAGGTTACATTTGTCTTAGAACTCCTAGAATTACTCACCTTGCAAGGCCACTGGTACTACACATCAAGCTCATTCTTCTACAGAAGAAAATTGTTCTGGGGTCCATCAAAACTGCCCTCAGTTCTACATTGGCTGTCACTGTAGCAGTTATTCTGCAGGATTTGATAGGAGTCTGGTAGGTTACTTTGGAATTTCAGGGTCCTTCCGAATGCAAAAACAGGTGCTAATGCCCAAAGCCTAGAAGAGAAGGAAGTGATGGCTTTCTGTTAGTTTGATGAACCATCTATGTCCTCATCTTTACATCCATTCATTCCAGCATGTTACCACTTGAAGACATGAACTATCTACTGTCAACTATCAAATTACTTTGGTGACTTTAGGAATTGAAATTCAGAAATCTGTCTGGAAACATAGTACTATATATAATTTTCTTTAAGGAGATAGGTATATTAGTCTGTTTCAGCATATGAAGGAAAAGGGGAGCAGGGAGGAAGAAATCTAGCCACACTTTTGAAACTAACCAATGTATTTTACCATAAGCTTTTGTGGATTCCAGTTCTCCTCATCAGATGCGTGCAGTGAAGCCTCTGTGGACAGGCATATAAACAAATTGTGTGTGTATAAGGGGAGTATGAAACCTAATGAAAATACAGGGCACACTGGTGTGGTCATAGGGTGATAAGTATCATTATACTGATGATCAGCTGGAATCCTGTTGGGGAGTTACAAATGTATAAGCACTGTAGCTGCAGTAATACATAGTGACTGCCAGCCACTGCTTTCCAATTAACAGAGGAACAGAACCCCATAGATTGTAGTGGCTGCTTCTTGGTAAGTGGAGATTGGGGGGGAATTTCATGGGTCCTTATGTATCCCCTAAATTAGGGACTACATAGGGATTATTAATATGAAACAATCACAAGCATGTAACTCCAGGTTAAGCATTCATAACTGCCCAACAAGATACCAAATAATCATAAATAGTAAAGGTGGAAAACAGATTTTCCATGCAAGCATAGATAAACAAGTAAACACTTGTGTTGCAGAGAAATGTTTTTGTTTAGTGCATTGGTATGAGTACAGAACAGTAAAATATTGTCATAAAGCAGGCAGGAGATGAATCCTTTTGTTAGATGTGTGTCTGTGATGAAAACTCCTGTTTTAATATATGTAGGCTGCATCCAGCAGAAGTAATCCACTTTAACAGCCATGGCTGAATGCTATGGAATCCTAGGATTTGTAGTTTGGTGTGGGCACCAGAACTTCTGACCAGAGAAGGCTAAACGTCTCACAAAACTACAATTCCGATAAGTCCATAGCATTGCACCATGGCAATTAAAAGCAGTTCAAATGCATTATTTCTGCAGCATGAATGCAGCTGTAGTGTGCCAAAAAACCGTGTCTCTGTTCAAATACTGATAAGAGATTGGCCATTTGTAGATTCATCTCAATTAAACTGTTTATCTTTTTTTAGTTTATCTAATAATAATAAAATAATAATAACATAATAATACTTTATTTTTATCCTGCTTTTCTGTGACGAGACAATCAAAATGGCTCACAACACATTAAAATATCCACATTCAATATTATGTCTCAATTCCGCCCCCTAAATAGAATTAAACATGATACAATTAAAATGGAGATTAAAATTCTGTTAATTAACACATAAAATATAATGAGGACAGATTGTGGGCTAATACATGATATGAGGGGCAATCGTTCTGTGGCCGGACCTTTTATTAGGACAGAAGAGAGCATCTTGACAGCTTTTTTAAGCTGTCTAAATTGGTCATTTGATGGATCTTGTCCAGCAGGTGTTCCATGTCTGGGAGGAATTGCGAGAAGGCCCTCTGGGAGGTGCAGTTAGTCTGGTTTTTAAAGGCTGCAATAGATTCCTCCCAGATGACCTGAGTGTATGGGGTGGATTATATGGGAGCAGGCAATCCCTCAAATAGCTTTGACCCAAGCCATGTAGGGCTTTAAAGGTTATAACCAACACCTTGTCCTGTGCCCAGAATAGGCAGCCAGTGAAGAGACTTTGGACATGTGTTATTCGGTCACTCCTAGTTTTTCGGCGGACCAGCCTGGCTGCCATTTTTGCATAGTTGAAGTTTCCAGACTAGGCACAATGGTAGCCCCGATTAACGCTTAGAGAAATCGAGTTGTGAAGTTACCCATGCATGTATACCAGTGCATGTATCTTTCTGTCCTTTACTTCAAGAAAGGTTGCAGCGGCGTATCAGCCGGAGCTGATAACAGGCGCTCCTGATCATCGCATTATTTAATCTGTTTATCTTTTAAATATTCCTTAACTTTTTTGTTCAAGACTGGTGCTTGGAGGTTGGAGCTGATGTCCAGAAAACCTGAAGTCTGCAACTTTTCAGTATTCTTTTCTAATGTCAGATATAATTGGTGTCTCTCAGAAACAACAACATGGGAGTCTTCTTATGTTTGTTTTGCTGCAGAACTGCCACAAACCCTTTGTTAGTTGTACAGTAACAAGATAAGAGTTATGAATGTTACTACAATAGGCCATTAAAGAGAGGATTGCAATAGAGAGTCATTAATGGAGTGTTATTAAAGAGATGTGGCAAAAGAAGCCAGTGGAATAAAGAATCAAATGGCGGTGGAGGGGAAGCTCAGCAAGATTATAAAATTACGGAGGCATTAATAACTAGATTCTTATAAGATATGAATGTATGTTAATGTAGTGTGCTTGTATCTCTTCAAACATAATAGAGGGACACAGGCCAAAAAGGTCAAAGAAATCATGTTATGTAAAAAGGTTTGAGAAATGATGAGCCTGGGAGCAATCATTACAGCTTATTGGCTTCCAGGCCCTTTTGTTGAAGAACATCTGCCAGGTGTGTTTCAGGTTGCTCAAACTGTTACAAAGTGGACACTTTTTCTTCTGAAAGGAATAAACTGACATCCATAAGCATCCCAGGTGGCAGGATTCCGCTGGCCGATCAAGGAGTAAGCCGTACAGGCTTGCTTTAAACACATGCATAGAAAAGGGAAAGGAACAGGCTCTATTATAAAATGGCCACGTCTGAATCTTTCCTGGTACTGTACTAGGAAATATTTTTTGTATTTTGTATTTTGTTGTATTTTTCTGCATGGCCAACATGGCTACCCTGGAATATTTTTCCTTTGGATTTCAAGATACCAAATTTAGCTTCAGGGATAGGAAATCCTTAAAGAGGACTGCAACTTTTTTTTTGAATTTTCTGCCTCCAACACAGATAGTTTGGCACGTTTTTATCCATACACATCTAAAAGTTTTTCCAGATGTAACAGTACAGCGATTCCTTCAGAAATTCAGTCTTCTCTCTAGGAAAGGAGTAGTAGCTTAGCACGGACAGAGACATCTAGTATCAAGAAAAGTTACTTTTCTGTTGCTAATGTCAGTTGAATTTCATTTACCTGTCTTTTTCTTGCTCTCATATATAGTCCTCACAGGTCAATAAGTGGACTCTGCCATTAATCCATTTTAACTACAACACCTCAGGCAGAATGTAGGTCTGTGACTTGAACATCATCTGTTTTTCTCCGTAGGATTTTTAACACTTGCCTGTGAAGAAGGCCATAAGCTTCGAAAGCTTGCATAATGTATTTTATGCTGTAGGTTGCTCAATAAAGATATCGCTGCTTGTGGATTTTGTATTTGTTGTATTCTCCTCTTTTGGTGGAACATTTCTCTTCCAAATGGCTCTGGCTGATGCGTAATGATGGGATCCTATTGGTGCATCTGTTGTTATTTAATTATTTTATTCTTTTATATGCTATCTGTTTTAATATTGTAATCATTTAATTCTGTTTTAATGGAACACTTTTCTGTGTTTTAATTGTATTGTTTTAATCTTATAAGCCACTCTGAGTCCTAGTTTGGGAAAAGGGGGCTATTATAATAATAATAATAATATAATAATACTAATAATAGAGTTGATTTTGACCCATGGCATCCTGTGGATGCGACACTCTAGACTCCTGTCTCCACTGTTCTGCTTAGCTCCTCCAAATTCATACCCTTATGCCTTAACAGAGTCATCTGTCTATGTTATGGTTATGGCACCTGATGCAACTTTTTGGAAGGAGGAACCACCTCAAGTACTTGGGGGAAGCCCTGGATGTGACATGTGCAGTCAGTACTACTTGAGAGTACTCGTTCCTTTCCAAATCACTAAATGGGCCGGACTAGGCTCTCCCATTATGGACTGCCTTCCTCAGCCTGGTTCCCTGGTCCAGTATGTCTGCTTTGTGAGGAGGGTGGAGTTTCTTCCCATGACAGCAGCAGGATTGGGGTGAGGGGTGGATACCCTGCAACATGGATCCTTCCAGTTGGGCGCTACCAATCAATGACAGCCTCTAACGGTAGCCACACTCAGCCTCTGTGCAGCACCTTCACTGATGCATAGGGTATCATGCCACATGGCAGTGCCATGGACATAGTGCTGCCCTGTAAGGCCTCAGCTGTGCCCCTCTCAAGGGTTGGTGGTGATGCAGTGCAAAGGCAAAACATTGTTGCTTGTATAGGGTGTTGGCGGGTGGTGGTGCTGTCTCCCCTCATCTCACTTGCCGCGGCAAGCATTTATTTCCTTTTTATTGTGCATGGTGATACACCCGGAACTTTGTGGCAGGATTTTCTCTAACTCTTGCTGTGTGCACCTTCTGGGTCAGAGGATGAGTGCATCCAAAAAATAGACTGAGTAGAGACTGTCGGCTTGCCTCTGGAGCTGCTCATCTCAGCTGTCCAACTAAGAGGCACGCCACAGTACACCACCTCCTTGCACAACTGATTGCATTGTGGGTGCTGGCCATGGGCTTCTTTAGGCAGCATATAAGCGGGGGGACTGGTGTTGCCCAGGCCTCTTGAAGATCTGCCTGAGATAGTTCCTGGATTCTGTGCTTGCTATGAGGAGGTACCTGAAAAGGTTCATAGAGCCATGTCATTGCATTGCATGATCTGTGTTTTTTCTTGGGAGAGGTGGACTACACAGCCATAAAGGAAGAGTAGTTATTTGTGTGGCTGGCATGCCATGTGTGTTGGATTGTGCACTGCACATACATTGTAAATTGCTCCTGCCGGTCCCATGGAGATCATAACTGCAAGGGGTTCCACAGCTTGACTGTACAGTGTCCATGGCTTCTTACCAGTATCATTGCAATGTTTGCAGGGAGACACACTGGTGCCTTTGTGTTTGGTAGTTGTATGTGACAGAAGTGCTCTTCTGAGTCCCTGCTGGCTCAGAGTGAAGTGGGGCTTTGTTTTACATGCGGTAGCATGTGCATGCATACTGAATGTCTTGCTTCATCTACTGTCTTTTCCTCTGCCTTCCTGACAGGTGGCAAGAGCTGCTCCTGCTCACCTAATTATGACTCTTTCTGGAGGTGCAATCATTGGAGAGTTGGTCTGCAATGTTGCTACAAGTCTTTGAGTCCTGTGCTTCAGGATCATCCACTGCTGATCCCATGTTGCCCCTCAGACTGCTGCTAGTGAAGTTGATTCTTTTGGTTATGTCATGATTGGACACACTCCCTGACCTTAGGTTATAGCTGATCAGCCACCATGCACTTTGCTGTGCCAGACTCAGGGTGGCTGCATTGCAGGATCTATTTCTGGCTGGGAGCTGAATCACTTTGAACTTTCCTGTGTGCATAGAGGACCTTCATTGTTCTCTTCTCCTTAGTGGTGGTGGCATGTGCACATGGGAAGGACTATTGCATATCAGGAACCATAGACATAGGTCCCAATTTGCTTCAGTTCCAAAGTGCATCAGTCACTTTGCCAGCTGTGCTACACAGTTAGTATCAGCACCCCCTAATGGTATGCAACTGCCCAATTCTATTTCCCACATGTAAGTCCACTTACAAAGACTCAGGATCCCCCAACGGACTCCAGTGATCATATTTCACATTCTGGCACCATGTTTTCATGCTGTGATATAAGTTCTCATCTCCTCCTATGTCACTTATGCTAACAATTCCTTACAAGATTGTCTAGCAGATATGTTCCATATATCAGAGAATGCAGTGATAAGATACAAATATTACAACAGATGGAATTATATGATCTTTTTTCAGATTAGGAAGCAGGCCGCTGAATGAGACAATCTTTAGATCATCAAAGTCCATGCCTCTATATGCCTTGTTACAATAGTCATAGATAATGAAATATTAAATAGCTCTGGAAGTATTCTAGCAGGGAGAATGTTTTATGAATATCCCATTCTGTCTTAACACTATGCAGCTGCATATGGAAAACATCAAGATCTGGAAACACCAATATCACATATCAAATTCAGGAGTTGTCAGCACTGTTTGTTAAACATTTTTTCTGCTTCTGCAGAATCAACTTTTACTTGATTCAGGTGCGTCACCACCTTCAACCATCCATAAACTTCCAAAGAAGATAAAAATTGAATTCCTTCCAGAAATAATTGAAACCACACAGAAATGAGATTTAAGATACAGGCAAAACTTAACAACACCTACACCTCTTTGAAAATCTGACTTGAATTTTTTAGTGATATGGCCCATCAGCTTCTGTGCTCAGTTCTTCATAAACTGTCTTTTTGTTTGCGTTGTTCCATCCAAATCTACACTTTGGAGGGGCAAATCAAGTAACAGACCAAACTGACAGCGGTTGCAGCACGAACCATTTAGGATAATGAATCCAATGTAGGAGAGTATACACCATTGTTTACATATTGACTATCAACGAATCCCGTGTGGAAGCTATCTCTTAAAGAACATCGAACATAAAAATGCGGGAGGACATCAAAATTCAAGTATTCTATATCTGGTCATGCTGGTTACTTATGCCAAGGATAGAGAGGAGCAGGGAGAGTGACCTTGTCAGTCTTTGAACCGGTAGCGTTCTTTAGTACCATTAGTCATGTATTAGTCAGATTGTCTAACCAGATGGGAAAGGAGGCATGTGTATAATGACTCCATTATTTAAATATAGTGCTGCTAGTGTCTGTTTTGTGGCTTGGTTCTGGGAGGTACCTACACTTGTTATGGCCCCTGTTTTGTTTGTTTAACATTACACAAACCTTGAGTGTGTTTTTTGTGGGTTTTGGCTAGGTGGCCATGTTCTAGAAGAATTTATCCTGACATTCACTGCTCTGTGGCATGTGATTTGCGAATGGTGGCATTGAGGTGTGGGGATATATATGTTGTGTGACATTTGGTTGAGTTGAAGTAATTACATGTTAATCTGTTGTGTTGGCCTCTGTTGGTGAATGGCAATGGCATAGGGTGGGAGCAGGGACGTAGCCAGGGGGTGTGTGTGCTGGGTCGCCCCCTTCAGGCTTTGGGACATTCAAGCTCCTTCCTCCCCCCTCCTCCCCTCCATCAAAAGCATGGAGAACAGATAGAGAGGGAAAAGGGCAAAGACAGAAGTTGCAGCCAGGGAGGAAGCAGGGAGGCCCAGAGAGAGGGAGAGAGGGGGGGGGAGGGAGGAGGAGTGGGCGGGGTCCCCTTTCCCTTAAATCCTTTCATTTCCTCTCCATCCAAGTCCTTCCACCACTCCTCTCCCCGATTTTGCGAAAAAAGTCTCCTTCTTAGGGGAGGAGGAGGGGAGAGAAGAAGAGAAGGAGACAGGAGGAAGAATGATGGAAGGAGGGGCGGCAACTAAAGAAAGGAAGGAAGGAAGGCACTAAAGGAAGTATAAAAAAAGAAAAGGTGACTCGATTTTCCTTTCCGCAGTTAATCCTACATTGTAAATAAAATAATATAATAATATAATAATAATAATAATAATGATGATGATATCCCTTACCCAAAATGCTGATATTTGGATTTTGGAGTTTTCAGTTTGGTATTTATATGTATAATGGGATATAATGGGGATGGGACCCAAGTCCAACCATTAATCCATGTATGTTTCATATGCTCTCATAGACATAGGCTGAAGGTAATTTAACACAATATTTTTAAAATAATGTTGTGCTTCTGTACCTGAGCTGTCGACACCTTGAGACCACTATTTCGTGTATAATTCAGTAATTTCTCTAAACCTTCAGGATTCCCAAGTTTCCATGAGTTGGGGTCTGACCAGATGTCTCATGGTCAGTTTGGATTTCGGATAATTCAGATTTCAGAAGTCCAGATAAGGAGGACTCAGACTCTACTATGTACATTTCTTCTGAATGAACTCAGGTTTTCAAAAACAGTCATTTCCGGATTTTTACAACAACACAAGAGGAGGGTCTGTGATGCAAAAAAGCAAGACGCTTCCTTCCCGCCTGTTTTTTTCTTTTTAAAATAAAAATAAAAATACATTAGCTGGCCCCTTTTCAGCATGTCATGGGGATGCTTTGATGGAGAGTTCCTGCATGGCAGAATGGGGTTGGACTGGCTGGCCTTTGGGGTTTCTTCCAACGCTAGGATTCTGGATAATTATTAATGTAAGGAATCAATCTCAGTGGGTCGCCATGAAAGGTCTGCTGCAAAGGTCTGGGCCTCTCTGCTCTCCCGCCTTGGAAGCAAAGCATTGGTAGACCTCTGGGTTTACTTTGCAGGAGTTTTATTTTCCTATTTTCACCTTTTTAAGGGATTTCCCCCAATCTGCCAGATATTGATCAGGGCTTGGAGTCCTATGGCCCTGTCCCGCAATGCTAGACTGCAGGTCCCATCATCAGAAGCACCACAGACTGCTGGGAACTGCAGTACAGGCTGCACACTACGAATAATCCAGTTCGACACCACTTTAATGCTAGGAAAATCCTGGCATTTGTGTATGTTGTGGCACCAGAGCTCTGACAAGAAGGCTAATGCTCACAAAATTCACTACCCAGATATTGTTATATTATTATTATTTTCTTTATTCTGCCTTTCTCCCAATATTGGATCAAGGTGATGATTCCATCCTTAATCTAAAGTATGTCTGTTACAATGTACATGTAATTACATAATTTGTTGGGGATGCTTGATTGAGAGTTCCTGCATGGGAATGGGGTTGGACTGGCCCTTGCGGTCTCTTCCAACTCTATGATTCCATTATTCTATAGCCTCTGATCTACTGTGATTTTAATTGTTTTAAAGTTATAAAGTTTTAAAGTTATAAGTCTTATATGCAAGCCATGCACTGTGGACTATTGCACGATATTTTTTATTGATTGATTTTATATTGTCTTTCTCCAAAATAGGATTCTCTTAAGGGTTTGTTTTTTTTAAAAAGAAAGGTCGTATAATGTCTTGGAATTAAAAATTATGATAATAGATAGATAGATAGATAGATAGATAGATAGATAGAGATAGATGCTTGAGAATTAAAATTTGTGTGTGTGTGTGTGGTGTGTGTGTGTGGTGTGTCTTGGAATTAAAAATCCGTCTTGGAAGTGGGAATGAAGTTGTGTGGATGCAGCTCGGCTCAGAGTTGGAATGCGTATCTCAAAGCATGAACAGAGTGTCTCAGAGCACGAACAGAGTGGCTGCAGCTCATTGCTTGAGCAGCTACACTTGCTTTATGACCTGATTCAGCTGATGTAAACACACCTTCAGAGGAAGACTCAGTTTGCACTGCACTGAAAAAAATAATCCAGTTTGATGCCACTTTAACTGCCCTTGGCTCCATGTCGTGGAAGCTGGGATTAGCTTGATTTGCGTGCAGACTGACCGAGATGGCAAACAGCTCCTCAAAACTACACATCCCAAGATTCCATAGCACGGAGCACGACGGAAGTTAAAGTGGTGCCATTCTGTGGTAAATGCTCATTTTTTTGTGTCTTGGGCGGGGGGCTCTCAGCTCTCAAAATGGTGGCACTTAGTCTGGCCCCCCTTCCCAAAATCCGATGTCCTGGTGGGAGGTTATGTGAGGAGAATTTGTGTCATTTAATAGTGATCCCTGTCTTGCTGGGAAACCCCCTTAGTGTGGGTGATGTTCATTTGTATGTGATGAGTCTTGATGTTGGTGTTTTTCAGGACTGAAAGCCAACCTTTTTACTTTAAAGGTTTTTCTTCCTGTTGAGTTATCTAGATGTTTGTGGATTCAATGGCCTCCGTGCATTCTGACTGATAGTTGGTGGCATGGTCCAGAATTTCAGTGTTTTCAAGCTTTTATACCTTGGTTGGTTATAATGTGTTCTGCTACTGCTGATTTTTTCTGGCCGGCCCAGTCTGCATTGTCTCTCCATGTTTCTTGATTCACATCTGATCACTACATTTGGTGGGCCTATGTAGATTGTCCACAACCGCACAGTATGTGGTAAACTCCTTGGACTGGAGGGGGTCTCCTCTGTCCTTTGCTGAGAACAGCATTTGCTGGATTTTCTTGGTTGATTGGTGTTTCCTCACAGTTTCCCTCTTGTCTGTCTTCCTTTGATGTGTCAAAAACCCCCCCTTTGGAGGTTGTTTCTCTCACTCCTGTGGTTTTTTCTGTGTCTGGCAGGTCTTCTGATCTCTCAGTGGAGTGCCACAAGCTTGTAGAACTCGGTTTACGTGCTCTAGTCATTGTCCAGTAGTGGGTTTGCAGACCCTTTTTGCATGGTCTAATGTGCTTCTTTTTTTGTTTGGGTGATGGTGGAGTACTGTATAGGTATATGTCTGTGTGGTAGTTACTGTACTATAGTGTGGCAACTCAAGGACATCCAAGGATGGCAATGTTCCTTCCTTTCTTTTTCCATTGTGAATTTTCCATCGTGAAAACCTTTTACTTACTATTGAGGAGCTGTTTGGAAGTTTGAGCTAAAGTGTTTCAGTATCTAGATGACACACAGCCCTGCTTTTATTCTACCTTATATATGTACACAGCAAATGGATCTGAAAGACGGAGAGAAGGGAAATGCCCATGCAGAACAAAATGAACACTTGTTTTCATGATGTAGATCATGTCGATCTCAAGAATGAAAAAAAAAATGAAGTTAAATGACCCATGTGAAGATTGCAAATTCCATTTGGTTCTTTTTCCAATAAGAACTTTCCAACATTTGTACATTTCTTCAAAAAACTGAAGAAAAAAATTAAATGAAAGATAACCAAATGTGGGAGAAAGCAAAAGTGTTTGGATTCATCCCTTCTAGATGACCAACATTAATTGACACATATTGCTATTCACCATGATCCAGCATACAGAGAAGCAGTGCATGGATCCTCAGCTGTGTGAAAACTCTCTTTTTTGACTGGGTAGAGGAACAAAACACATACAGTTTAATCCCTCTCACACGTCCATCAATTACTGATATTCTGTTAGGCAATATCAATGTCAACCATTTGTTAGAAACACTGTTATATGCCTGGATATTAAATAAGGTGACTTGGTAGCTATTTAACACAATGTATCTATCCAATTATCATCTATGGCCTGAACAGACAGGCCAAAATAACCTGCTTGGAGGTATACTGTTTTAATGCTGCATGTGTCCTAAGAGGCCAAAAGCTGTTCCAAAGCCATGTTCCAGTCCTAAGATCTGGAGTGCAGCTTCTGGCCTCTTAAGATGCATGTGCCATTTAAACAGCATACCTCCAAAGTGATCTGAAGCAGCTTTATTTTGGCCTGTCTGTTCAGGCCCTATGTTTGCAGCAAGGGATATGCTGACAGGACAGCTTTGTAGCAATGGGTTTATATAGATTTCTTCATCAATGAATACCCCATCTGGGCGATTAAAAGGCTATCATGTCACTGTACACAAAAATAAAAGTATCTTCTCTTCTCTTAAGCAGCAGCCTTAAACCAATATACTAGTGAATATGTGTAAACATCCATAGGGCTGTGCTTTTAATGATGTTTTCATTATAGATGGTTTCACTACTCTTGCGTTGTTGGATTCCCTGCAGTACAGATCCTTCATGGATTTCAAAAACCCTGAACGAGCATGTTTGTTTTTATTGCTGTATCATCTTTGGTGGTTATTAACTTGGGCACGCAATCAAGTGTGCAAGTGAATCAGACTTAAGCTTTTGGCAAAACTCAAAGGCCTTTCCTTGCAATATTCATGCAAGATACTTAAAGAAATATCGTTAAACAGAGAAATGTATCAAGTGGGGATATGATCTAATTTTTTAACTAACTGTTCCCACTTAATGGCTTTCTGGAAAATGAACAGAAATGTAACAAGGAGTTTGATGTTCTTAAAAGTTCCCAAGGAAATACTAAAAATTATCCTAAAAGGTGAATATGATTGATAAAACAAAAATTCTCCCATCATTCTTATCGTGTGTGTGTATGTTCCTTCAAGTTGCCTGTTAATTTATGGCAACTCCCTGGATTTTTATAGTATTTTCTTGGGCAAAGACAATACTCAGAAGTTTTTCCAGTTTCTTCCTATGAGATATAGTATGTAACATCTGCTGTTCATCGGCAGTCTCCCATCCACTTACTAATCAGGACTGACTCTTACTGTATCTGCACTGCAGAAATAATCCAGGTTGGCACCACTTTAATTGCCATGGCTCTGGACTCTGGAATTCTGGGGAATGTAATTTGTTGTGACACCAGAGCTCTCTGAGAAAAGGATAAATGTTTCACAAAACTGCAATTCCCAACTGAGCCATGGCAGTTAAAGTGGTGTCAAACTGGATTATTTCTGCAGTGTGAATGCATTCCAAGACTAGCTTTCCAAGATCACACAGGATCTGAAGCCTTTAGGGCATGCTTCTGTATTACAACAGCATGGTGAAGTGCTGTTGTGAGGTGTCCAAGAAATAAATGTCAAGAAGGCTTACATCAGACATTAGATAACAACAATAATAAAAAGTTTGCTCACATGCTTTTGGACACACTGTAGTGTATATTAGTTCCCAGCTCATATTTAGTTCAAATAATACAAGTTAAATCCATATAATTCTAAAGTGTTTTCTTTTTAGCGTGAAAATGAAAAACAAATACCTTTTTAAAATAAAAATTATAGAGTGAAAATATATATCTTTAAGTGAATCATAATAAAAATGAGTTCACTTTTAAAAATAACAATGGCGGTATCCAGACCAGTGCTTTGCGCCAGCCTGGATACATGCTAGGGTTGCCTTGGGGCATCCTTTACAGACGCCCCTCAACCCTAGCACGTAACTGCGGCATGTTAATGGTGGTGCCCTGTCTACATGGGTGCTGCCATTACGAAGTCACAGCCGTGCCACCTCCAAACGCCGCTGTCAGGGTGTCCTTGGGGCATGAAGCCCCAAGAACACCCCTTTCCAGGCCGTGGGGAAGCGGCTTTTTGCCGCTTCTCTGAGGCCTGGAAAAGTGGCGGATCAGGGCCTCTGGGGCTGCCGCTGTGGCCGCTGAGGCCCCAATCCATCGGGGAAAGAGGCAGGTGCAGGCCGCCACAAAGGGGCGGTCTGTATCCCGCCAATATTTAGCAGATCAAAGGCAGTTTAATTTTTTCTTTAAAATGTAAATCATCTTCTGAAACATCCAGCTTGTTACTATGCCTTAATATGCTATAAACTCTTACCAAAACAGTGTATCCAAAACAAGCCAATAATGCATCCTAAAACTATCTAATTTGGAAAATCTTTGAATGTGTATTTATATAAGCATGGCCCTGTTTGTGGAAAAGCAGGGAAAGAAGATTCCTCTATTATAGGTGTGGGTAAATTTCACGTTTGTGAGATCTACTTTGTTTTTTGTTTTTTACTAATACATTGAGGTCCAGTGTCTGACTGAGTAAGGTACAAAATTTTGATTTATGGAGAAGACCTTATTCCTGTTAGCTATATGCAGGAATTATCCCTGCAGATGAGAAAACAAATCTTTGCCTTAATTGCCACAGACTGGTGATTCTAACAGCCTAGTATCTGAAGGAAAGAAAAAAGTTCCCTTCCCAGTATTGAGAGGTCATAAACCTTGGCTGATCTAATGCAAATTATCTTGTGATTTACTTATAAGACTCCAGCCTAATGTCTGCCCCTTCCTGCAATGTTGTGTACATCAAATTTATTTCTACACCTTAAAAGAACAGTATAAATGAAGGAAATGAAGTAGAATTTAAAAATCACCCATCATGATACAGACTGAGGCCTGGAATAGGCAGACCAAAAGAAGTGGCTTCCAGCCTCTTTGGGGGGCGTGGTGTTTACATGACGCATGCCCCCAAAGTAGCCTGAAGCCACTCTGATGCCACACTTTGGTCCTTTGGACTGGAGCAAAAAGGAGCCGAGACAATCCAGCTCCTAGCAGTGTGGCATGGGTCCTGCGGTGCCATCCTGCTTGGGAGTGGGCTGTGCAGTCGTCAGAGCCTGCTTGCAGTCAGATTGGCTTCAGGCCGCTCCTTCCCACCCATCTGCTCCAGCCCACAGTGAAGAATATGGTCAAAAGTGTTGTTGATACTGGGATAGCACTATAACTTTAGAGATGTCTCTCCAGATCTAAATATCTAGCAATGTAAAATCTATTATGCAAAAGGATGTTGTAGCACCTTTGAAGCTAAGTGAGATGAAGAAGCTGATGGGATAAGCTTTCATAAACTTAGCGTATTTCCTCAGATGCATGATCTATGTACTCTGTGCATCTGAGAAACCTGACCTTGGAATGAAAAAAATGGGCAGAAACTTTAGAGGTGTGCCCATTAGATGATGTACACCTCCAAAGTGGCTGAAAGCTGAGCCAAAACTGTGCTCCAGTCCTTTGGACCGGAGCAAAAAAGAGCTCAGATAATCCAAATCTAGTCAGCCCCTACTTGCATGGCCTGCCTTGGGACCAGCTTGTTTCTCTCATTCTCAGAGATGCTACAACTTCCTTTTGCATACTGATATTCCAGACTCATACGGATATGTCTCTGAATTCTACCCCAATGTGAAACTAGTAAGTCACAAACCTGGATTATACAGCCATTCTTCACATCTATACTCAAGTCCCATTAAACTGAGGTTCATCTGTCAGGATCATGTAGTAAACAATAACATTGAGTAAAGATTACATTACTGCAAATATGCTGGCTTGTTTCCTATTTCAAATCATAGTTGTTCATCTAACAACTCCCACATGAGAGATTTGTCATTCAATGGCATTTGTGGATGTTTCAGAAGATGGTTCATATTTGAAAGAAAAAAAATTAAATTGCCTTTGATCTGCTAAATATTTTTATTAAAAATGTCAACTCATTTTTGTTATGATTCACTTAAAGATATATATTTTTATTCTATAATTTTTATTTTAAAAAGGCATTTGTTTTTCATTCATTATTTGAGCTGTTTATCATTTGCTTAAAATTTTGTAACTGGCAATTGCTGTTTAATATTTTTTCTATTGTTGTTGAATTTTACATGTTTGGTTTTTACAAAGCATAAAATAAGAAGCACCTGATACCTCTGAAAGATTTAGAAACTGAACTCTTGACCTGAAGAGCAAATGTTAGAGCCTAAATTAGAATTATTAGTAGAGAAGATAAAAATAGTCAGAAGGAGTAAGAAGAACATATAGAAAGTTGGTGGTGATAGCAATAAGGGGTTGGAAAAGTGGCACAGTTTGCTATCTTTCAACTGACTTCATTTTGTGCTTTAAAATAAATAAATAATATTACCATTATTATTGTGAGGGTTAATCTAAAATGGAGTGTGATTTAAAAATATTAAAGTAGCAAAAGTATGTCAGTTTTGGGTAGTTTTCCAGGAGCCTCTGTTGAATGATGATAATGATTCCTATCCACCAAGAAAAATAAAATGAGCTGCACAATACTGCATGTACAAATTGTGGATACACATTATTTTAAACACAAGAGAATAACCAAGAAGTGACTAAACATACTTGATATAATGCAAGATTTAAAAAGATAAGTTTTTGAATAGGTATTGAAACCAGATGTGTTTGCACCATATATATAGTAGTAAGAAGAGCATCCAAATACCCCTCCTCAGTGCAGTACCTTTAAAGGTATCTGTTGCTGGAGACACACACATTCCTTGTTCTAAGGACAAATACCATGCTTGTGTTTATTGACTATAATTGTTTCATTCCTTCCTGAAAGCTGTACTGCAGGAGTGGGCAAAGCATGGCCTGTACTCTGCTTGTGGCCTCCTACGGTTACTTTTATGGGGCCCAGCCCCCCCAGGATCAACCTGTTCAATTTTTCCCCAATTTTTGGGGCTGGCCAGATGAGGAGAAAGGGCTGGTGAGATGCTGTCACTTCCTGCCATCGACGGAGGCCAGATCTAAATATCTAGCAAGCAAATGGCATGGCCTCCGGGAGCCTTACAAAGAATCTGCTCCCGGCAGGTTCTTTTTAGTGTGCACGCAGGGTGTCATTGCCACCCTCGCACATACCTATGATGTACGCGTGGCATGGCACCATTTTGGACACAGCACCATGCATAAGTCATCATAACAGCCCTGTGTGGACAGGGGTGAGCCCCATGTGGACAGGGGTGAGCCGGCTGCGTGTAGTATGGCTTGGGAGTGTGTGGATGCTCCGCTCTCCCAGGCCCTAAAATTGGCCCCAGGCCGGTGCATAGTGCCAGTCTGTACCGGGCTTTGTTTTGCACCAAAACATCACAAAATGACCTCTAGGCGATATGGAGGGCTTTTCAACCACATTTTGGAGATCACTGAACCACCAGGGGGTTGAAATATTCCAGAATTTTTCAACCACCATGGTTTCCCTCTAGAGGGCATGCTCCCAAACATGGTGAGAATGCCCTTATGTGAGGGCAAAAAAATAATTTTGTTTTTGTGGGAACAGGGGCAGTGAGGGCTGCAACCCCCCCCCCCCCACCTCGGTTTTATTGTTGCCTCCTAGCCTTCCATGGTTGCCCATATCTACAGGGACAGCAGCAGATGGCTTAGAGAATGTAACTGGTCCATGGGCAACTGCACTGAGTAGCATTCAATCAGGCTACATCCTCATTGCAGAAATAATCCAGTTTGACACCACATTTACTGCCATGGCTCCATGCTATGAAATCCCGAGATTTGTAATTTGTTGTGGCACCAGAGCTCTCTGACAGAGAAGGCTAAATATCTCACCAAACTTCAGTTCCCAGAATTCCACAGCATTGAGCCATGAAGTGTCAAACTGGATTATTAGAGGAAGGCTGAGATACAGTTTTATTAAAGAAATAAATTTGAAACAAGTTTGGTTTCTCTCATATCTCTAAATTTGCAGATGTATCTAGGTATTCTATCCATCTCATAAAGTCTTGTATATCAGTAGCATTCTATATTAAGATGATATGCCAAATATATCTTGCCTAAGATAATAAATCACAGTTAAGAGGCTACAGTGACAAGTTAAATTATGCATGAATTAAGGAGGAAGCTGTTGATAGGAGACTTTCAATATACAAACATTAAGAAAAGCAGTTGAATGGTGTAGGAGATCAAATACATATGTACAACTGAGTGCTTTGCAAGACAATGTAATGGTTATGCAAATAAGATAAAAGGGAGAATCAAGATAGAAATAACATTAATCTAAATATGTAATCATAATCTTATTTTTATTTTTATATTGATGATGCTTATATACCATATAAGATATAAAAGCAAAGCTATAATACATATAAATACAGCATAAAGAAAGTAGTACAGTAAAACAGTGCAGAATCACAATCGGTTTCACAAGCCAGGGAGAACTTGTATAAATAGATGAATTTTCAGAAGTATATAACATCTTTTCTGGCTCCTAAATCATACATAGGATGGTGTTCCAGTGGCAGGTGTCAAGAATGAGAAGCCCCACTTTCTTACAAAGTGGCATTATTTTGGTCCTAAAATAGCCCAAAGGGCTGTCTCTAAAAATCTCAGAGGCTGACCTGAGCTAATAAGGACACAATAGTTGAAAGGGAGGCCACCAAAGAACAGACCCCTGTCGATCGCAGTGGTTGCAGCCAGTATGGATGCGGAGGTTGGTTGGGCCAAGAGACACTATGTAACTAGGTAACTACAGTGATTATGAATTTGTGACTGCCTTAGTGAATTCTGGCCACTATATCAGATTTCCAGCATATTAAAATACAGTGCCAATTTATCAAAGTAAAGCAGTTAACATTAAACAAGCAGCATTAGTTCAACCAGATAAAACTAGCCAACGAACAGTGGTACACCATAGGACAGAATTCAAAGATATAGCCAAGTTTTAATAAATAAATAAATAAATAAATAAATGTTAGTCTGTTTAATCAGTATGTAGAAAGATCTTGTAGCACATTTGAGACTAACTGATTAAAGAAAGAAGTTGGCAGCATGAGCTTTTATAGACTTAAGTCTACTTCCTCAGATGCATTTGGACGAAACGAATCTGACATCTGAGGTCAAATGAGGAAGTAGACTTAAGTCTACAAAAGCTTATGCTGCCAACTTCTGATTAGTCTCAAAGGTGCTACAAGATCTTTCTACACACCATAGGATGTTCTATATAGAATATTATAGGACATAAAATAGACTACACATTATTGAAATACACATTAAAAATTATGTTTTAATATAAGCTCAGATGTTTTAAACGGGGTTTAGTTAATGCACAAAATTGCATATGTACAGAGATAAAATCCACTTTCAAAAAATCCAAATGGATTTAGTCTTGCACACAGCAACATTCTGTGTAATATGTGAAAAGCTTGCTGTCTCACTGAGCACCATGGCTATTGCATAACCCAAGAAACCCTGAACATTTAATCAACATTTTAACAATGTGCATGTGCATATCAAAGAACAAAGTGAAGAATTGTCTGGCAAATTTACTGTATATCATCCACTTTTTGAAATACAGAAATTAAAAAAATAAAAATAAAACAGTGAATTTCTCATGAATTGGCTCCACTTCAGAAATATAAAAAGGTAACTCAAAACTCCAGAAATCTGGGGAGAAATTAGGATGAGTAGAATTTTGGAAGTGTTCTTTTTTTTAAAAAAGGTTGGGGGGATTGATTCTTTCTCCCAATATATATCCTGAGCCATGAAACCTACCTTGGCTTTTCAGAAACCTGCATCTCACTTGCTCTCCTTGTATGTGATGAGTAAGTACTTTAGATCTAACTACCTCTCAGTTTTCTATAGCTTTCTTCTGCTCTCTTCTGTACATTCCTGCAAATTCCCAAAACTAATATTGTGTGATACATCTATCATAAATGTAAAGCCAGAGGCCCTCCAAGGAAGTCTAGAAAAAATACTACTACTACTACTACTACTACTACTACTACTACTAAAAATCCATTCCCAAACAGAAAAGAGGCTTAAAAGAAATGATAACCCGTTTAAAAAGCCCTTGTCCTATTTTAAGAGGGAATAGAAGTGAAGGCAGGGAGAAGAAGGCTACTGACTTGTAGTGATCCAATCTGGGGTCTTTTAGGTGATTTGGATTACACCTCGCGTCATTCTTGGCCACTGGGCATGCTGGTTGGTGGCTGATGGCAATTGTAGTAGGGGAAAACTGCTACAACATATTTATTTAATTATTATATTTATTTGTTTAATTTACATACTGCCTTTCTCCTGGTAGCTTACAACAAGGTTCAAACCTTTTCTGTAACAAGCAACACTTGCTGAAATTCCCACTTCTGTTGTTGTTGCTAACTGTCCTCATGTCGACTGACTCATGGCGACCCTGTGGATGAGACATCTCTAAATCCTGCTCTCCTTCACTATTCTGTTCAGGTCCTGTAGATTCAGACCATGGCCTTTCTGATTGGGTTGAACCATCAGGCGTGTAGTCTTCTTCTCTTTCTATTGCCTTCTACCTCTCCCAGCATCATTGTCTTTTCTAATGATTCATGCCTTCTCATGATGGAGCCAAAGTATGGCAGTCTCAATTTAGTCATCCTGGCCTGATCTGTTCTAGGACCCATTCGTTTATCCAGCTTTCACATCTGAACATTGTGATGTGGAACACAATGGCTTGGATGATCCTCATTTTAGTGTTCAGAATGTTATCTTTGCACTATAGGATCTTGTACAGCTCTTTCATAGCTGCCCTTCCCATTACAAGTCTCCTTCTGATGTTTGGACTGCAGTCTCTGTTCTGGTCTATATTTCATCTAAGGTGTGGGAATTCCCACTTCTACACAACCATTAAAGGTACAGGAGCCATCTCCAGTTTTCAAATGAAAAATTCTAGTTCTCATTCTGCAAAGGGTCTTGTAGCACCACTGAGGCTAAGGCTGTCCATACAGCTCTTATATATCAATATATAATCCCACCGCCCCTTTCCTAGCCAGATCAGGGCCATGGCAACCACACACTGTGGCCCTAATCTGGCCTTTCGAGGGTGCAAAAAGGAGCTGCAAAATGGCAGCATGGCTATATGACGGTCCTTCAGCACTGCATCGTATGGATGCAGGGCCAGAGAAGCATCATGATGCTGTGCACCATATAGAGCAATGCACAGTGTCATGGTGCCCTGGGGGTGGATGTGACACCCTGACTCTGCCCCGAGGCTGGCCCTTCAGGCCAGTCTGAACAGGGCCTAACTGAAAGAAAAAAGGGGTAGCACGATTTTTTTGTAGATTTCAGCCTACTTTCTTAGATAGATCCATATTCATGTCTATGGACTTTATCACACTAGAAGAATCCTGCTTGGAATTTAAAAGTAGAACAAACCTGCAAATGTTAGATAATTTTCAGATGGCATTTGGGAGAATTTCCCCAAAAAAGGTGTCGTTTTTGTCCATTTTCTGTTCACTTGATTTTTGTGTTATTGCTGTTTGGGAAAAACATATCTGGAAATCATCCTGCATTAGTGGGTTTTTTTTCTATTTTTAAAATCCCATTTCTGAGAGGGATTTGTCTAGTGTGATAAGGCTCTATGAAAACTCATGCTACCAGCTTCTTTCTTTCAGTTAATCTCAAAAGTGCTACAAGATCCCTTTGTGTACTGATTTTCCAGACTAACATGGCTATGTCTTTGAATTCTAGTTCTCAGTCTGTTACTAACTGGAACATAACAGCTGGGACACACAATAAGAAATTCAAAAAAGTCCTGCCACGACCAGCCCAGGACATTTCCTGACTGAGAAACAGCAGCAAACTAGTTCTATTGGTAGCTATGGCAAATACCTATCCCATTCTTTGGCAAGGGGAACAAAAACAATAACATGAAATAGCTAACAACTTGCTGCCCTTTCATAACATCCAAAATTACTAGCCTGAGATAGCAGCTGTCTCTACTCAGCCAAATGGTAGAGCCAGTCCAAATTGGTATATAGGCTCAAAATACTAGAAGAAAACATTTTTCTTCTTGAAACTACTGAGTAAAATAGTTCTGAAGCAAGGCAAAAAGGAGAAAAAACCCTTCGACTTCACACTGTAACTGAAGGCAGAATATTAATGATGTCACTTTTTATGTTATTGTACTGTTCCCAATTAAATGAGGGAATGTACAATTGACCCTTTCTTTCCCTTCTCTTACAAAATCAAAATGTATTATTAAACAGATGTATTGATTTAATGATTTACAACATTGTTCTTCTTATGCAGCAGTCAGCTGAAATGTGTAGAAAGTTTCATACATTTCCCTCTTACATAGTACTTTTGCTGAATAATTTCTTTTTGAAGAAATAAAAACAGATTGTGAACCTTTTCAATATGTTGGCTTGTCAAATAGATGAGACTGGGAGCTAGCTTCCAGATAAATCTATCCGACTTGTTTTTCGTGTATGTATTACCATTGATTTTTTCCCTATATTTTTCTGAATGTGCTTTTTACTAGAATTTGGATTAATGATCTTTAAGGTTTCATACATGGTTTGCAATGTATATTATTGCTCCATTATGATTATTTGTTTTCTGCAGTGATTCAGCCAAAAACTCCATTCTAAGGCAGGAGGGCTTTATATGTGAAAACATAGGTATGTAGTGTAATATCTACCACGAGCCCCTCTGATAAATCAGACATCATTACCAGTACCAAAATGCTCTGTTTCATTGTGATCTGCAGCATCTTAATGCCAAAATTAATACAAAGATGGGATTTAGGCTACGAGAACATGCACATGCAAAATCACATGCAAAATGAACATGCAGAATTATAGGGCACGGTGGCTTCTGCTACATAACAGTGATCACAAGAGCAATCGTTAATGTGTGCCAAGGATGGGGAAGTGTGCATTACTCACCTTTGGCCTTGCTGGTTATGAACTTGTAGTCCAGCAATATTTGGAAAGCCTTCCCCACTCTGCACTATGTTAAGGTAACAGATTACTAAAACAATTTGGTCCCTTTCACACTACACAGTTATAGCCGTATGATTCCACTTTAATGGTCGTGATTCCATTCTATGGAATTCTGGGATTTTCAGGTGAGAGAAGGGTATTTAGAATTCTCAGGCAGAGAGCTCCCATGCCTCACCAAGCTAAAAAACTCAGGATTACATGGGATAGTGCCATAGCAGTTATAATGAAATCATAGTGCAACAACTGTGTAGTGTGAAAGAGCCTCAAATCATCCACATGTAGCCTTGAATTGTTGCATCTAGAACCTGATGAAAGGAAGCTCTATTCCTGCCACCTCCACTAAAGACATTAGCCCATATTAACACTCATCAGGTTTAGAGACCTGTGCCTAAAATATGTGCATACAACTCTTCTCTTGTTCACAACACTTTCTTTATGAAAATAACTGTGATGGAAAACCAAATTCTACTCTTGGCCCAGAGGAGAAAGGCCAGGATAGCACCAGCCAAGTCTGTGCAATCCTGGTTAAGGTCCTAACCTGGATCAGTCTATTGGCTGTTGCAGGGAGAAGCAGGTGTTTACATTCCTGCCAGTCCCTGTGCTATAGACCTGCTACTGCTGTGCACCACTTACCTTACTTGGCCGTTGCCACTAGTGTGAAGTCCCCTGTTGCTATGTCTGATGGGGAAATAGGGCACCTCGCCATGTGGTTGCTGCCAGATGCCCAATTTCCACATCAGACATAGTGATGGGGGGGGGGGGCTTCTCACTAGTGGCAATAGCTGAGTAGGGTAAGGGACATGTTCTGCCAGGTTTGCCATGGATTTTCCACAAAACTCTGCAGCAAATGGCACATTATTTAGACTCACATTAAGACCCCTTTGCTCTGGGATCAGACCAGATCCACCGGATAGGCATCTGGTCTGATGGATCCAGTCCCAATTCTGGCCCAGGGCTAATGGCCTGCATCATCTAAATAGGGCAATGTGAGGCTAGAGGGAACACAGGCCTTTGGGCATGTGCAGACAGCCCCATCATATCCCTTCTACATTCCTTTTGATCCTGGGAGAAAAAAATTACCCCAATCCAAATACTTGCTTGCTGCAATATTTTAGTACAAGCTTCAGTGGTTTGAGAAGAATATTCATACCTTATGAATCAAGGAAGGCAACAGGTATCAGCCCACCCTTGGGTTTGTTTGACAGGTTGGAAGCTTTGAGCTCACCCAAGACAAACGCAGGAAAATTTTCTGTATCACTGCAAGCAGCTATTGAAGCAGCTCTTTTGATTCAGAACAGTTAGCATTTGGGCTTCAGACTTGTGCTGTTGTCTAACTTCTGTCTTTCTCTTGCCTCAATAACTCACCACCAATTTTTTTTTCACCTCACAGACTAAGTTATTTATGCTCTAGCTAACCCAGTTAGGACTGTTGTCTATCTGTCATGCGGTTTGTCCTCCCATCCAGTAGTATAAATGCTGAAATACAGGTACTCATCACAATATCATCAGAATGCATAGTCATACCTCCAAGAAGAATCAGAAGGTTTAGGCAGCTGTGTTGATTCATATCAGCAAACCAGTACCAGTGGTTTTCATCTCTACTAGGAGAAGGTCAGACCTGCCACAGTTAAAAGAAGATAAGAAGAACAGTACAATGGTAGAGCCAAGGCTCTCAGGGTCAGATTATGGAGACTTTGGGATGAGCACATCATTTGCCATTCAGTTCAGGTTTCCCTCTTTCCTCTGAATTTACCTGCAGCCTTCACAGTAGCTGGGAGGGAGTGTGAATGAATTTCCTCAGAAATACGTTTTTGTAAGCAATTGTTTTTAATATGCAAATTGTTTTGTGGGCAGTCAAAAAGCTAATTTATGAATTTTACAGAGTAAAAGAAGAGATGCGATGGTACTTTAAGGAAAATATAACAGATACTTTACCAATGAAGACGATATGGGATGCAAGCAAGGCGGTAGCTTGAGGAATATTTATTAAGATAACTGCAGAACTTAGAAAGAAAAAAAACTAGAAGAGCTCCAACTACAGACCAAATTGAAACAGAAGCAAAAAGAATGGAAAGAAAAAGGAGATAAAAAATTAAAGTTGGAAGTGGAAACCTTACAAGAAAAATTGAAAATGCTAAATATCAATGAAATAGCGACAAAACTGAGAACAATTAAACAATGTAACTTTGAAAGTGGAAATAAAGCAGGAAAGCTTTTAGCACAAAAAATTAAAAAATTTAAAGAAAAGAAAATAATCAATATGATAAAATATAAAAAAGAACAATTTACTACACAAAGAGAAATTATAGAAAAATTTACTAGCTACTATGAGGAATTATATAATGATAAAACAGAAATAGAACATAAGAAAATAAAGATTATGCAATATCTGGACAGACAAAATATTAAACCCATTAAGGACCATGATAAGCTCAATCTTAACAAGGAAATTTCAAGTGCAGAAATCTTAGAAGCAATTCAAAAACAAAAAATTGGGGAAAGCTTCAGGACTTGACGGATTGCCAGCAGTATATTATAAAAAACTAAAAGAAGTATTGATAGAGCCACTTAAGCAAACCTTTAATGAAATACATAAAAACGGTATTCCCGAATCATGGAAAGAAGCTTTAATAACAATCATTCCGAAAGGAGACAAAGATCCTACTGAAATCAAAAACTATAGACCCATATCTCTTACCAACGTGGACTATAAAATTTTCTCATCCATTTTATCAGAAAGATTAAAGAAAATATTAGTGGAATATATTCACAAAGACCAAAACGGCTTCCTACCGGGAAGACAAGGCCAAAATAATATAAGATCATTTATAAATATATTAGAACACTACGAACAACATAATGAAAAAAAATTAGCTTGCATTTTGCTTGATGCAGAAAAGGCCTTTGACCGAGTAGACTGGGATTTTCTTATAACAGTTATTAAAAAGGCCGAGATGGGAGAGAATTTTGAAGGATGGATAAAATCGATATATAATGATCAAAAAGCATATTTACTAATTAATGAAGAAAAATCTAAGAATTTTAAGATTAGAAGGGGTACGAGACAAGGATGTCCTCTCTCTCCCTTATTATTTATACTAACATTAGAAGTTTTGGCTAACAAAATAAGAGAAGAAGACTTAATTGAGGGAATCAAAATTAAGAATACTGAATGCAAACTCAAAATGTTTGCAGATGATATTGTGATTTTTCTAGATGAACCATGTAAGAGTATTAAGTATTTGATCGAAACGATCCAAGAATTTGGTTCCTTAGCTGGATTCAAAATAAATTCTGAGAAAACAACAATCCTCACTAAAAATCTTTCAAAAGAGGAAGACAAAGAGCTTAAAAAAATATCAGGATACTCTATTGAAACTAAAGTTAAATACCTAGGAATTTACTTTACAAAGAGAAACATTGAATTATTCAAGAATAATTATATAAAAATATGGTCGGAAATTAAAAAAGATCTAACAAAATGGACTAAATATAATTTGTCTTTTTTGGGGAGGATTGCCGTAATTAAAATGAATATTTTACCACGAATGTTATACCTATTTAGTAATATTCCAATTATCTCAAATGATAAATACTTTGTTTTATGGCAGAAAGATTTGTCTAGTTTTGTCTAGGAGGGCAAAAAAGCACGTATAAAATGGAAACTTCTAACAGAGGACAAATTAAAGGGAGGTTGTAATTTACCAAATTTTAAGTTGTACTATTACTCTGCATGTCTTAACTGGCTAGAAGAATGGGTTAGTTTGAGGGATGAAAATTTATTGAATCTAGAAAGTTCTGATTTGTGCTTAGGAATCCATGCATATATGTGGTATATAAAACCTAGAGCTAACAATATATTTAATCATCATGTGATAAGAAGATCCCTCCTTAAAGTATGGTATAAGGTGAAACATCAATTTTATAGCCATATTCCATCATGGGTATCTATACAGGAAGCATATTATAGAAGAACAAAATGTAAAGATCAACAATGGTTAAGATACAATGACTTAATAAACAAAACACCTGAAGGGAAATATACTATGAAAGAAATGGAAGAAATCAATGAGAAAGGGGAGATGCAAGATTGGTTCTTATATAATCAAATAAAAAGTCAATTCAAGATAGATAAGGAAACAACTGGTGTGACTTTAGATAAAAATGAAATTGATAAAATAATGATGGATCAGCAAGTAAAACATATAGCTAAATATTATAAGTTACTAAAAGCAAGAGATCTTGAAAATGAAGCCATTAAACACAGTATGATAAGATGGGCACAGGACATCAATAAGACCATTACTATAGAAGAATGGGAAAAATCATGGAAAGGAACCAACAAATTTACATTGTGCCAAAACTATAAAGAAAACTACTTGAAAATGTTGTATAGGTGGTATTTAACCCCTCAAAAAATCCACCAAATATATAAAACAGGCAGTATTAAATGCTGGAAATGTAGTAAGCCTGAGGGTAATTTTTATCATATGTGGTGGTCATGCTCCAAAGCTAAAGGTTATTGGCAAATGATCCATGCAGCAATGGAAAGTATTCTTGAAATATGTATTCCTTTTGAACCACATTTATTTTTACTGAATATGACTCATAACGTAAAAAATGTAAAATTGAATAGAATCATTCTATATATGGTTACGTGCGCAAGAATATTGTTTGCACAATATTGGAAAATACCAGATAACCCATCTATCGAAGAATGGCTGATTAGAATTTATGAAGCCAGAAGTATGGATATATTGTCTGCTTTATTAAAGGGAAAATCTAAAGAAAGTTTTGAAAAAGAATGGAGTGTTCTAAAAACATTTGAGGAAAAGGGTAAAATATACAATTGAATAATAGTTACGGTTGATTCTAAACTGTGTAATTTGTATATTACCATGAGAATGCATTATTACTATAGGTTGTATATATGGAGTAAATAAGTAATTTACAATATGCGGTAAATATCCAAATGTAAAGGAAGTATAACTAGAAGGACAGTGATATCGATGATCTTATGTAATTATATGTGTGTATGTTATAATGTCAATATGTATTTCTATTGTTTAGTGTAGATATATGTTTTTTTTCTATTCTTTTTTCTTTTCCTTATTCTTTATTCTTTATAGATTGTTATACTTTATTCTTAATAAATTTTTTTTAAAAAAAGCTAATTTATGAATTTATAACCAATATGTGTACCCAATAGGATTCAGTTTTATGAAAGACCTCCACACAGATGGGAAAATATTTAAGATGTAACATAAGCAAGACATCCTCCCTACCCCCACATACATTTGATACTGCAGTACCATATTCCATTGATAGTACTAAGCTAACAGCCCAGATGCCTGGTTTTTCTAAGACAGGGCAGCTCTGCTGCCTTTATTTTCTTTAACAGCTCCCTTTGCCTCCCCACCTGCATGCGTGTATATGAATACTTTCAGTTTTTTTATAGCTTTGTAGCAAGCATAAATGATCCCATGACAAACTGCAGACTTTCACTATTGAGCTTGCACCAGAAGTCTTTGTGGAATTTCAAACCTTTTGATGTCTGATTTATCAGAGGGGCTCTTGGTAGCAGAAGCAGCTGCTAAGAAGTAGTTATTAGAAGCCAACAGACCTTCTAGAACTCTTTGCACTAAAGCTATTTTCTGCTAGTTCTTGACACATTCTGATTTATGTTGACAGATGTTCGTCCCAGTGACCCCAAAGAGAACACATTATGTAACAACTGATCTTGTTTACTACCATGGTTAGAAAAAAATAAACCGATTTACTCAATATCTTGTGTGTGTGCGTGTGTGTGTCCTAGAGAAAGAGAAAGAATGTGTAGCTTCCAAATGGCCTTTCATGAAGTGAAAAATATCATCAATATTGATTTGCTAGGAGGTAGCATTTGACTGTTTGTCCACCTTGTGGCCTGCAGCTATAGGTGTTTCTTTAGTCATGCTATATTAGTTTTTCCCCTTGCACAACTGCTGGACTCAGTCTTGGACAGTCATTTGATCCATAGGAGCTGTTGATATGACACCAAGGTTTAGCGTCCAGAAGTGAAATTAATGTCTGGCTGTAATTGTTACTCTTGAAACTGTAAAGTTACTTTTTAAAAGTTATGAATTCCCATTGCACATTACAGTGTGTGAAAATTAACTCAATGCCATAATTTGTTACAGTTTCTGGGGAGGTGAGAAATGAGAATTTATAGGGGACTGATGTAAAACTTGAAAAAAAAAACCATGTAAAAAAGTTGTTAAAATGTTTTAACATGCCCTTAAAAATACACTCTTGAAAATAAACACGTTTACTCATTAGACCAATTAAGTAACGTCACCTCTACTTACTATGTTATTTTTGAAATGTAACTCAACAAAATGCTATACCACAGTTAGCGTTTCCACCAGGAAGCAGAAATTATTGCATCTCTTGGGAGATTCTGGGAAAGGCACCATTTTAATCCTAATGATGTTAGTAGGTGAGAGAAGGATATGTTAGACTGACTTTGAACCTCTGTTTTCCATAGTCACATTCTAGAGAAAAAGTGTCAGTTCTGAAATGAATCCATTGTTCTCTGATAAGGTTTTTAACCTATATTTTGGTATGTATCACTTTAATTAAATGTACATATGAGAAATGGCAAAATTCAAAGATCATTCTGATTGATCTTATATTCAATATGAAATGCTGGCATCCATAGTTTTTTGTGGCTTTTTTGGGCAATGTGGCCATGTTCTAGAAGAGTTTGTTTCTGATGTTTTACCAGCATCTGTGGCTGGCATCTTCAGAGAATGCTGGCATGGCAGTGAGTGAAGTGTGTGTGTACACACACACACACACACTGTGTGTCTGAGTTGGGAAGAGTGATTTCCATGTTAATCTGTAATATGTCAGGAACAAACTCTTCTAGAACATAGCCTGAAAAATCCACAAAAAACTATAGATCTTATATTCCTTTCAGCATAGCTATGGGAGGGGGTATGTGATTTTCACACTAGGTGTTTATAGATTTCAGAAGAATCAAGGTGATATACAAAATTAATGTCTATTAGCTTTTGTTTCCTTTTGGCTGCAGACAAAACATATGATTAAGTTTAGACCTAGAGATTTACAAGTAGAGCACCCCGTTTCTACCTCCAGCAAGTAAATGGTTCAACGCAATGAAAAGAATATCTGCAATCTCTGCGTCAGGGTATTTATGCAGCTATCATTCTTTTTTTCTTTTCTTGTCTTTTTCTCTCTATGAAGTGGAGTACTGCATGCTGGATGGATTTAACTGGTGAGGATAAACTATCTTATAATTAAAAAAGACAAGATCTAATACTCTTGTAGAGGCCTACTGCCTGTTATCACAGTTGTCTCTCCTTAATTAATTGTATGTCAGGGCTGGCATAATATAAACTCTTCAGTCTCTTGTCATTTTCATATTAATTTTGTAATTAAATTAATCTCATTAAAAGAGTTAGAGCTAGGTGAATAACTACTAACAGAATTTGTGGAATCTGTGTCACAATCAATTCTTTAATTGTTTGCAAACAGATTTCAACTACTATGTCTCAAACACATGCATATTACATAAGCTTACATATATTGAATATGCTTTGAAAATATTGTAGTCCTGTATTATACCACTC
>NC_056524.1:233244231-233267661 GCF_019175285.1 Sceloporus undulatus | reverse complement strand
CAGAAGCAGAAGCAGAAGCAGAAGCAGAAGCAGAAGCAGAAGCAGAAGCAGAACCCTTTTGAATAATTTTTCACTCTGAAGGGATTTTTGGATATGTTTTTTTTTTTGTGAGATATAAAGGGTGGAAAGGGTCAGTGGGGATCAGGAGATGGAAAAGTGGGTTGAGGCCTGCATGTGGCCCATTTTCCTGATCCCCACATGATGATAATGTTGATTTTCATTCATTTATATCCTCTTACCTTTCACCAATAATGGGATTCAAGGAAGCTTACAAACTATTAAAAGTCATGCTATGCTGAAACACTTTGTGAAGTATTTAAGTATACCATTCTTATTTTCCTGTCTTATTTTGAGAGACAGAAAATATGTTTTTCAGAGCTTTTAACTATTTACTTGTTAAACATTGTACTGCTGAAACTAATATCTATTCTGTTGTGTTACTTCTCGTAAATCTATTCTGTAGGAGTGAATACAGATGAAGGTGTTTCCCTTAGAATGTCTGTAGTGTCATCTCAAGACATTTTGCATCCTGAAGTAAACAATTTTGAAGCTTCCATCTTTACAGCTATTGATTCTCATTACAGTACTCGTGGTGTTCAAGAAAGTAATGCATTTTTTTGGCCTTTTTTACTTTTATCAGAGGAAACAACTAGTCAAACAATTACTTAGAAATGTTGCCCAATATACATACACAAAGAGGTAGTGTCATTCCTATTTCTTTATAACTGTTACTTCATTACACTTTTCTTTTTCCAAAAGTGCATTATGGCTGCCTAAGGAGTGGAAAAGATGGGCCAAATAAAGTAGTTTCCAACTGCTTTGAAGGCAGGCCATTTAGATGATGCACACCTCCAAAGTGGGCTGAAACTGAAGCTGCGCTTGGGACTCAAAACTGAAGCAAACAGAACCCCGGATAGTTTGGCTTACTGGAGGAAATGCTCATCTTCACGCCTGCATATAAATGGCCCAATGTAAGTGCGGGGCAAAAAAAGAATGTGCAACAACTCCAATGGATATAATTACAATGTACACAAATAAGACAGTCCAATAGGGAGCATGGAGTATAGGGAGCATATAGAGGAGGGCTCCATGATTGCACTTTGTCAATATATTGCTCGTATACCGATGCATCAATGCCCTGCATAAGCAAAGCATCGCACGTGGAACTGTGTGGCTGATCAAAGGGGTGGCCACGAAATGGGATGGCATCTGAGTGGATGTGGGAGGTACATGGGGGGGGTCACTGGTGGTGTGTTTGTGCAATGGTGTGCATTCATGGTGGAGATACAACAAAAAAATGTATCCACCTGTGTGGCTTGATGCCATGCCATGCGATTGGCATGGGCATTTAGCCTGCCTTGGGAATGGGCTGTCTGGGCAGCAGGGTTTCCATCCTCTTTGGGAAAAAGCAGGACAGAGGCACTTTTTCTGCCCGTTTGCTCCGGCCCATAGTTACTTTGAACATATTATTTTCAGGCTCCTTCACTGACATCTAAAAGTCTTGTCAAATTGCTGGGACATCAGTTTCTGTCTCTCTCCCTTTTCTATGGTGACTTCTTCAGCAAATCTTTTCATCCATTTGCCAAAAAAGACAAACCTTGCACATCTATATAAAAAAAGAAAAAAAGAGGGGGGGGCTTGTTTTGTGTGATTAAAAATCTAGGGGGAAAACATTCATTGGAAAACCATACAACTGTTTTTGTTCCATTGTCTCAGTGTTGCCAGAGTCAAGTCAGTTTCCTGTCAGTATATATGTGTTTACATTTAGGTACTGGAGGAGCCCTGTTGAACGTAAGAAATATTCTGAAGTCTGTATTGTGGTGATACTTTTATTAAACCAACCCAAAAACCCAAAACCTGTTTGGGCTACCTTTTGAAACTTCACAGCACTCTTCATGAAGTGTATTGCTCCATGGGTTCTCAGAGCAACCTGTAGACTTGCCTACTGTAGCACCTCAGCCTGAAACACATGGACTAAATGAAATGGCTTATGGTCACTTTGGGAGTGTGGAGTTTACATTACCCCCTTCCCTCTCGAGCAGCCAGAAGCTGCTCTGAGTCTGCCAAACCAAGCCTGAAGCAATTGCAAAAAGGAGTTGTTTTAATCTGGGTCCTGGGCAGCATGGATTGAGACCGCAGGCAGTGACCTTCATTGGAAGCAGGCCATACAGTTGTCACAGACCCAGCCCAATTGTGGCCAGAGTGGTTACATGCCCCCCATTCCTGGCCATTTGCTTCTTCCCCTAGAGACTTTTCTCTCTTTCCTTCTTCTCATACATGCTATTTAACCATCTTTGTCTGATGAAGAAGACTGTGAAGCTTCAAAAGATAAGCACAAAGAATGTTGGGACATTTTGGTTGGCCTAAAAAAGATGACACCAAAACATGTAGTTTGAAATATATCTTGGCATTGAAAGAACTTTCACATTTCTCTATACTTCATGCCATTTCATCACCACTGTGTCAGCTGCCTTGGATCCTGCACTGGAACAAATCAGGGAAAACAAACAAACAAACAAACAAACAAACAAATAAATAAATAAGGCATTTTGAACTTTAATTCCATTTTTGTATTTGCAATTTTGCAGTTGTTACATTTGGAACATTCAAATGTGCCAGTCCAGTCAGTACTGTACTATTAAGATGCTAAGTACATCCTTCTAGATTTCATTTAGAAACATAAGGTCTACATGGGCATAGACTACAACCAAGGGCTAGGGATACTCACTTATTTCATCCTCAAATGCAAGAATGAAGAATTTTCTCTCTGCTGGATGAAATTACAATACTTTTTGTTCATTTTATTCCAATAACTAACCCCCCTCCCCCCGGTTTAACTATTTCTGTAAAAAAAAGTAACTGTAAAACTCCATTTTTTAAACAGTAAACTAGCTTTTCAACAAATTACAGTTTTCTTTGCAAAATATTGCTTTTGAGCACAAAATAAAAGTGGGAGTGGGATTGAGGGATTAGGAATGTATATTTTAACTTTGTAACCCACCCTGATTGCATTTCATAGAGGGGTGGGATATAAATAAATGTATTATTATTATTATTATTATTATTATTATTATCATCATCATCATCATTATTAAAATAATTTATTTGCACAAAAACATTTATCTAAAAAGGTCCTAAAACAGGGAAATATTGTGTCATTTGAAATTTAAAAAAATAATTGGTTTCACTGTTTTAATTGGTTAAATTGATTTTATTGCACACTGCTCTAACAGGTTTAAGATATAAAGCGGGATATAACAAATCTGTTTAAATGGAATTCTTTCTATTGATTGTTTATATTTTAATAATCACCTGTTGTATGTTATTGCCTTTGTGTTTCAATTTCTCTTTTAATGTATTGTAAACTGGCAGGCAACAATAGTGCAAGAGACCTCAAATCAAATTGTTAATTCCAACAAGGGTGGACCTACTGAATGAATAGAAATTACATATTTATTTTTAAAAATATGCTCTTAAGTATTTAAAGCCCAAGAACAGAAGAATCAAAATCTGCAATCTTATATTAAAAGCCAAATGCTTTTACTGCCTGCCTGAAACCAAGCAGAAATGGTGACAAGTGTAATTGCCCTGGAAGGGAATTTCATATTTGGGATGTTGAAACAGAAGAGGCTTTGTCTGATCTCCTTAGCACCTGAACATCTTCAGTGGTGGAATGTCTCACCAGAAGTGAGACCATAATCTATGTGGAGAAGGTACCCCTTTGAATATTCATTCATTCATCCATTCAAATATTGATATACTGCCCTATATCTGAGGATCTCAATTTAAAACAACAAATAATGACCATAATTTCAAAAGATTGAAAACATATTAAATAGATTATCAATTAAAACCCAAACCAATATCCTTATTCCAAACCATTTATAGTCCACAGGTAAGATATCATCATGTTATCCATAATTTCCAAAGCTAAGGAGGCACAAAGCTCAAGCATGCTTAATACCTGGATGGAAGATCACCGGCAAATCCCTGGTTCTCCAGAGAAAGCTAAGAGAGAATCCTGCTTGAAACCCTGGAGAGGTGGCAGTACTGGGTTAGATGGATCAGTGGTCTACCTTAGTATAAGGCAATTTTCCTATGTTCCTAAATGCCAGCACTTTAAATGGGAGCTGGAGTCAGTGGAATTCATGATCAGACCTCAACCCGATAGGACAGTGGGGACAAGGATGTAGTTAAGCAAAAATTTATTTCAGAGTCCCCTTAAAATTTTAATAAAGTTGTTCCCCATTTTCATTGAATGATTTTAATTTTGCCTCTTCTGTGCAGGGATCTGAGTGCAAGTGATTTGATCATATTTTTTTATCCATGCATGGAGTTCCTACTTTTATCTTAAAATTTAAGACTTCAATGTGTGTGAATAAAAAGTTGTGGCACTCTTATAGTGTTTTGTCATAATTCCTTTAGTTTTTATTTTCCATTCCAAGTGAGCAATGTTCCTGAGATTCCCATTACTTCATTCTGATCATGGCAAAGGAGAAATTCATTTCAGCAATTTCCCAAGTTTTCTTTATGTATTTACAGTTCTCAAGGCCAGTCAGATAACATTCCATTTCAACTACTCCCAAGAGGTTCTCATGTTCCCAGGCCACCCATGATATTTTGGGGGTATATTTTCACCCTCTGTTTCCAGGCAAGCAACACTTTTTATGGAATGGACTTTATCTACATTCTCACTACAGCCCCAACATATTTGAACTTTCCCCCCTGCTCTTATCTCCTAAGACTTGTTCAGAGGATGGTGTAAGATTGGCATGTCAGGAATCTTCATCAAGTATTTTTTGCAATAATCTGAACTGCTTTGGATACTTTGATAGTTGTTATCTGCTGCTGTAAAGTGTTCTCTCTTTAGGGCAGAAAGTTCCCAGCCACAAAATAACTTACAGCTTTTCAATATAAATGTGCATAATGGAGACTAGTTCTACATCCCTGTGAACAGAGCAGCATGAAAGATGAAGTATTTGTAGTCTGGACCATATTTACAGCTAGTGTGAGAGAAGCATCCTTCTATATCCAAACAGTACAAATGTTTTTCTTTTCCCACAATAGATAAACATTGCAAGAAACCTTCCTTCCTTCCTTCCTTCGCGTTCAGCCCTAACATTACTCAAAAAGTTGAGGGTAGCATACAAATTGTACCTGTTTGATCAACATTTGACATTTTTGGGCTACTAATATGCAGAGGGAAGCAACATAGGCAGTAGATGTTGGGGGGATAGCAGTTGCAACCCTTGGACACTCTTCCTGAGCTCTTTTTTGTTAGAAGATAGAGAGGGTAGACCACCTGGCCTGCTGTTGTGCCTTAAACTAGCCTGCTGATACTTTTGTGAGAGTCTGCACAAGAAAACAGAAATATTTGGGGATAGTACAAGGTTATGTATGTATTTTAATGTGTTTTCATGGGTGGCTTTCTGTGTGGTTTGGGGGCACAATTGCCTGAAAACCATACCATTTTTTGTTACTGTTGGTTGGGGGAGCTTTCAGGGGACTGGTAGGGAATCTCATGGGCCACAAAAGTGGAATCTATGGACACATGAGGTCTGTGGATTCCATGATGCCCATCCCTGAGCTATGGGAACATAGATGGATGCTTCTATGCCACTCTCTGCAATCCTCTAGCCGGTAAATGGCCTTCACTCATGGACTGCATCAGGCAAAAGGTGGGTTTGGGGAAGGATGATGGAGGTATGTGTATTTGGCATATGGATGATGTGTAGTTCCTCTTGGCAGAATTTTATACATGGAAAGAGAAATCCCAGAGGTACAAGCAGGATTCAGGAAAGGAAGAGGCACTAGGGACCACATTGCAAAGATACAGTGACCAATGGAGTGCACCCAAGAAAATCAGTATGTGCTTTATAGACTATAGCAAGGCCTTTGACTTCATAGATCTCAAAAGATTATGGAATGCCCTTAAAGACATGAAAGCGTCAACATATCTGATAGTCTTAATGAGGAATCTTTACCCAAGACAGAAGGCTACTGTCAGGACAGAATATGGAGAAAAAGAATGGTTCCCTGTTGGCAAATGGCTCAGACAAGTCTGCATCCTCTCGCCCTATCTGTTCAACTTGTATGCAGAATATATTATAAGAATAGCAGGCTTGGACACAAAAGAAGGAGGAGTGAAAATAGGAGGAAGGAATTTCAACAATCTAAGATACACAGATGACACTATACTACTAGCTGAAAGCATCACAGACTTGGAACAACTACTAAGGAAGATCATAGAGCAAAGTTCAAAGGCAGGCTAACTGTTGAACATAAAGAAAACAAAAATAATGACCACAGAGAAATTACAAACATTCAGACTAGACAACGAGGAAATACAAATAGTAAGAGAATTCTTATATCTGGAATCAAACAGCTAGGAAATCAGAAGAAGATAAAGAATGGGGATACTTTGAAAGAACCAAAAAAAGATCCTAAAATGCAAAGACATACAACTCAACACAAAAGTCAGAATCATACAAGGCACTGTATTCCCTATTACCATGTATGGATGTGAGAGTTGGACAGTCATGAAAGAAGACAGGAGGAAAATCAATTCATTTGAGATGTGGTGCTGGAGAAGAGTGCTGAGGATTCCATGGACAGCCAAAAGGACAAACAAATGGATCCTAGATCAGATCAAGCCAGAAATATCCCTAGAAGCCAAGATGACAAGATTTAATACTGTCATACTTTGGACACATCATGAGAAGGAATGAATCATTGGAAAAGACAATAATGTTAGGAAAGGTGGGGGGAAGTAGAAAGAAAGACCAATGCTAGATGGATGGACTTAATTAAAGTGACCATTAATTGCAGAAGCTGGACAGAGCAGTAGAGGGCAGGGGGGCCTGGAGATTCTCATCCATAGAGTAGCCATGGGTTGAGATCGATGCAAAGGCAGTTAACAACAACAACAAATGTGTTAGCAGCCCACTGTTGAGCATCATGTATATGAACGGTGACAGCAGGATTTTTTTTAAAAAAATTAATCTTTAAAACTGAATCGTCTTTCATAAAACATCTCTGGAGTTCAGCAGTATATTTTTAAACTGTGTATCCATCAAATTTGCTTTTATAAGCTTAGAATGTTGGGCTTGTTTACAACATCTCATAACAGCTGTAAATTTCTTTGGCTGCAACTACTATGTAATTATTTCTCCACTGTCGCAGAAACTCTGGTTTAGAAAAGGTGTTATATGTAAATATGTGATACCACAGGAGATCCCAGTCAGGCTTGCTTGCATTTTTAAGGAAGGTTGGTGATTTTCCATAAATACATTCATTCTGATACTGTTATCTTAGGATTCACATATTATAAATACTGGTCACAGCTGGTGCAGTATAAAGGAAGCCCTGCCACCATGCACTGGCCTGGGAATGGAGAGCTGCAAGAACTTAAATGTTGGCCCCTAAACAACAGCAACACAATGATGTTGTCTTATTTTTTTTATCTAGAAAGCAATAGGTCTTGGCACAGCTCTACCAATTTTTTGGATTCAGTGTGGAAGATACCACATGGAAGCTGCCATGTGCTCTTTGAAAGAAAGGGAAGATGAAAACAAATTAAACCAAATTAATTGTGCACTCCTCCTTATACAGATACTCATTAGTTCTTGTTTCTTTGTGGAATTCTGCCATCTAAAGTCTTCACATAGAAGAATGCATTATTCAGCTAAAACAAAGCACAGCTATATATTTTAATTATGCATCTGAACCCTTGTTTCTCATCATGAACAATTTGAATGAAGAGAAAACTGGAGTATTTGAAAAGTGTAGGTTGAATGCAGCGCTTATAAGAATTACTGACACCCCAGTGAAAATAGCCAGTGGAAATGCTTGCAGAGGGGATTTGGGAGTTGTTCAAAATGTAACTTTCCCAGGCTCTTGCCAAGTGCACATATCTGGGATAAAAATCTGGGCTAAAAGCAGATTCTTGCCTGAATTTGTTTGGCTGGGTGTTATCTTCTTTTATCCTACTGCTTCAGAACTGTGTGTGTGTGTCTATACCTTCAAGTTGCCTGTCAACTTATGGTGACCCTATGAATTTTTACAAGGTTTTTTTTAAGGCAATGAATACTCAAAAGTGGTTTTTCTAGACCCTTCCTATGAAATATAGCAAATACCAGCACCTAATATTTGTGGTGGTCTCCCATCCAAGTACTAACCAGAGATGACCTTGCTTATATTCCAAGATCAGGGTCTGGTGCTCTTTTTGGGCCTTTACCTCAAAGCTACTGAAAGTGTAATAAAAGCCTGACTTGCAAGGTGGAAATGTATCAAATTGATTGTTTATATATATATACTCATCCCTCCATATTTGCGGCTTTCATATTTGCGGATTTGATTATTCACGGATTTTATTAATATGTTCTTTCTAGGAATTTCTAGGTCCTCCAGTGCAACTCTATGGTCAACTTTAACTAAAAGGTGCACTGAAAGACCTAGAGATTCCTAGAGAGAATTCTCTACTAGGCCTTTGTAGCCCCTCCAATGCAGTTCTGTGGTCGGTGTCTGTCGGATGTTGACCATAGAGTTGCTCTGGAGGACCTAGAGATTCCTAAAGAGGTGTCATCTCAGGTTAAAACATGGTGTTTATGTTATTTGCATTTTTTCCATATTCACGGGGGTCTTGTGCCCCTAACCCTAGAGAATATGGAGGGACAATATATTAACTGAAATGTGAAACTTCATATAACACTACTTGGTTGCTGAAGTCTGTACAAATTCAACCAAATACATACTTTCCAAAACCCCAGTTCAATTTGGTTTGTTTCATTTTTATAAAAAATGCAAACTAGAGTTTCATGTGCTTTAAATACTACTATAATTTCAGGATGCATGATAAATCTGCAGGAAACAATACTGGAAGAGATTTCCAAGTAATGTTTTCTGAAAATGATATTGTTTCCATATTTTCATAAAACAGCATTGCATTGGCTATTAGCTTTTTCTACTCTATTTTGATTGCATGCTAGATGCACATGGCATTCTAAACAAAAGTGACACAGAACACTGAACAAGTCATCCAGCAGGACTCAAAGGAGTTGAACAATCCCTAGTCAGCAATTTTAACTTAAGTTGTGAAGTTTCACCTTCATCTAAGTTGACTTGAGTTTTATTTTTTTCTTTACCTGTTACCATGATGGAACAGGCAGGGACGTAGCCAGGATTTTGGGAAGGGGGTGGGGTCCAGACTAAGTACCACCATTATAATGGGGCTTGGGCATGGTGGTGCAGCAGTGCACACCATTCATTGTATCTAATGGAGGGGGAGGGTCCAGACCCCACAGACCCTCTTGGCTACATCCCTGGAAGAGGTTTAAAATGCATTTATAAAGATCTGAAATGTTAACAATGAACTAGACTGTCTTTGATCAATTCTTAGAGATATTGTTAATACAATTGCTTTAATATAGTGTAGAATAAGAACTATGTTCATTCCTTTAGTAATTTTTACATAACTTTTATTTTAAAAAAGAAAACTAAAACTACTTTTTCTTTTCCTATTTTAGGCTGTAGATCAGGATGCCATTTTCTTTACTTGAGTGTCCCCAAGCCATGAAAGCGAAAGTAGATTTTTTCTTGCAGAGATGTTAGTCTTTGCCATCTGTAGTAGATGGATTTACAAAAAGCACTGCAAACATTACTTACTCATGTCTGACAGTGTTTTAAAAACCTGTTCAATAACAAATATTTTGATCTCCCACTGCACAGAGGCAACATGATCATACACTGAGCATATTTCTCATTGACTAGGATTTTGTATAGTTTATTCCATCTTTCTTAGCTCAAGATAATGACTTCTGTCTCCAAATACTATGTATATGAATGTCCATTTACAGTAAAGGCTTTGAATAATATACCCTTGTGAAAAGAGGTGTTGTTATTGTTATATTTGTTTCAAAGATATATCTGTGTTAGTCTGTAGAATCAGTAGGTAGAGAGATTTTGTAGCATCTTTGAGACTGACAGAAATATTATATTTGTTTGTTTCCAATTCCTCTCAAAAAATTGGGACTTGAAAGCAGCTGACAGCCTAAAAGAACAATACAAATTAAAAACATATAGAAAGTGAATGTTAAAATAGAATTAAATTATTCAAAATATTAAAAATTTGAATCTCAAGCTAAAAGAATAAAATACAATTTAAAAAGAAAAAAAAAGTTATTAAAAACAGTTCAGTTAAATCAATACAGCACTCCCTAGCCCATCATTTAAAATCTTTCTGCCTATTGGTATAAAAGGGTTTTATCCTGCTGATGGAAGGACAACAAGGAGAGGGACATTCTAGCCTCCCTGGGAAGTGAGCTCCAGAGTTTAGGGGTAGCCACTGAGAAGAATCTTTCACACATCCCCAACAACAGTGCTTGTGACTTAGAGAGGGGTCTCTCCTGATAATCTTAGGGCCAAGGCAGACTCATACAGGGAGATACGGCCTGACAAATAGCTTGGACCTGAGTTGTATAGTGCTTTATAGGTCAGAAGTCAGCACTTTGAATTTTAACTGGAAACAAAGAGGCAGACAGTGGAGCTGTTTTAACAGGGACATAGTATAGTTTCTGTAACCTTCCCCAGATAATTGTCTGTCTGCAGCTCTTTGGACCAGATGAAGTTTCCAAACACAATTGAAAGACAGTCCCGAGTAGAGTGTGTTGCCGTTGTTGCTGTGTGCCTAGTGGCACAAAGGAGTTTTGGGGATGCAGTGGTTAAATGCTGGTACTGCAGCCACTATATTGTAAGTTCAATTCTACAGGAGGGCCGCAAGCTCTACTTAGTCTTCCATCCTTTCATAGGTTGGTAAAATGAGTATCCAGCTTGTTGGAAGCAATTGGCTTACACATTGTAAGCTGCTTAGGGAGTGCTAGTTCACTGATAAGCTATATAGAAATGTACTTGCTATTGCATTGGTATTGCTATTGCTGTGTTAATCTAGAAAACCAGTATGCAAAGTGATCTTGCAGCCCCTTTGAAACTAACTGAAAGATAGAACTTGGTAGCATGAGCTTTTGTAGACTTGAGCCTACTTTCTCAGATGCATGTGATGCAGTGGAGAGGCCAGGGACAGACCTATATAGTAATCTTTAGTTTTAATGGTTGTTAGGGGACATGGCAAGGATGTTACCTAAAGCCAAGGTTAGCAGATAACCATATGAATTAGTATTGGGAAGTATTGTGGGTGCCAAAAAGAAAATGTGATGAACTGGCCAAGAGAGCCCTTGTGAGGCTGAGGTTATAATTTGTGTAGTGTGCCAGAAACCATTGTTTCTGTTCAACCCACTCCTAATGGACTGGGCACTGCAGTTTGAAAATGATGTCAGTTGAATCATGCCCAAAGGAAGATGATCAGGATGGTAAAATGTCTGGAAACTATGCCCCCAAGGAATGGTGAATATAGCATGGGGAAGAAAAGATTGAGAGGAGGCATGCTAACTATTTTGAAATATCTATAGGGCTGTTACACTGAAGATGGGGTAAGCTTGTTTTCCATTGCTCCAGAGGACATGACCTGAACCAGTGGGTTGAAACTACAAGAAAGGAGACCATATCTAAACAAGAGGAACAATTTCCTGATGAAAAGAGCTATTTAACATTGGACTGGACTATCCTGGAAGGTGATGGACTCTCCTGCACTGGAGACTTTCAAAGAAGAGGTTGGGTGGCAATCTGTCTGGCCTGCTTTAGTTCTGGATTCCTGTAGTGGGACTACTGTACATGTCCTTTGGGATCTCTTTCTGACTCTGCAGTTCTATAATTCTATGAATTAGCTAGGTTCATATTTAAATGTAAACCAAGTGAACTTTTCCCCTATGCCTTCCAGTGATTATTGATGTGGAGTGTCGCATCAAACAGCTGAAAAATTAATTCTGGTGCCCCCACTCTCCCCCCGTTCCATACAGATGTTCTAAATAACACTCAGATCCTGTCATGTCTTAGGAAGACCCAATACCATATAATCTGAGAACAAGGAACACAACTGATTATTTGCTAAGTTTCAGAGTTGTGCTTCTGAATGCCTCTGACATCAGTTCAGAGGTTTTGTTTTTGTAATTGTGTCAGTTTTCTTTCTATTCTGGTATCATCATGCCTTCAGCAACAATCAATAGCTTATCCCTCACTGTAAAGCTAATGCACATGCAAACTGGCAAAACAAACACACAGAGCCTGTTCTGCATCAGGCCAGTTGGGCAACATTGTGTATGGAAGCAGAACAGTTCCCTGAACTTTTGGCAAAGATTAGTGTATGCCCGGAAGGATGACATCAGAATTGCTTTTTTTCTTTGCTTTTGTGTTTGCATGAAACACTACAAACAAAAAAGACTAGGAGAAAGGACACTGTGTTTGTGTTCTATGATCTCTGTTCATCAGATTTTGCTTATGCAATGCTCAAAAGAGAGCCAGTGTGGTGTAGTGGCTTGAGTGTTGAAACATGACTCTGGTGACCATGGTTCGAATCCCCACTCAGCCATGGAAACCCATTGGGTGATTATGGGCAAGTTACATTCTCTCAGCCTTGCATGAATGGGGGCAAAGACAAACCCCCTCTGAACAAATCTTACAAAGAAAAACCAATGGTTTAGTGTTCCCATACTGCCTTAGTGCCCCCATAAATAGGAAACAACTTGAGGGCACATAACAATAACAATGTTCAAAACCAAGGATGAGGAACATATAGACTGTCTTCAGTGGTTGTGATAAAAGATGAAAGTGCATGTGGGAAACTGCATTACAAGAAAGGTTGTTTTAAGGGTCAGAATGTTTAACAAAAACAGACCTTTCCCTTTTCACAAATTTTCTGTGTGTTCCATTTCTATATTTTTAGTATAGCATTTCATATAATTTACCAAGTTCAACCTTTTCCACAAATATTGCACAGTATTGATTTTACAAGTCTTTAAGGACACTTTCTCTTCTGCAGCTGATTTTTTTTAAATTAAACTAAAAATAATGTAATATATAGGTATGCAGGTTGCTGTTGCATTCTTCTTCTTGGCTTTACTTCGCGAATGAAGATTCAGGAAGGATTCATCCGTGCTTACTACAAGCGCGTTGATGACGTTGGATGTATCCTTTGAGCCTGTGCAATGGATTTTTCTGGTGGAGCACAGCATGCACAGAACTGGCCTCACCCTTTAAACCAAAGGTTTGACTGCTGAGGCCTTGACAAGCATGGACGATGGCAGCGAGGTCCTCGGGTCGTAGGTTTGATTAGAGTTTCCTTCTCTTAGATGGTTGACCTTACAGGGTTAGACAAGCACCATCTGCCTGGGTTTGGGATTAGAGTTTTCCTTCTCCTAGGTTGCCATAAGGCTAGAGAGCCCATCCTGCCCTTTGGCGCTCTTGGTCAGACCCTTTGGATGTGACCTGTCTGGCATGAGAGGCCCTGCCGGTGGATATTATACCACTGCCAGCATAGCTCACAACTTCATTAGGGTACACAAGCCTCTCCCCCACACAGTCAGAGCATGGCTGGAGGAGAATAGGAGGCCAGAAGATCACTGTTAAGGAGGGAGGAGCCTCTTTCCTTAGGCTAGTCCTGATGGAGCTGGGCCTGCCTGATCACGCCCTCTCAAGCCGAAATATGACAGTTAAGGACAGAGGAGTCTCTTCCTTCAGGCTAGCCCTGATGGAGCTGGGTCTGCCTGATCACTCCCTCTCAGGCCGAAATATGACAGTTAAGGAGGCAGGAGTCTCTTCCTTCAGGCTAGCCCTGATAGAGCTGGGTCTGCCTGATCACTCCCTCTCAGGCTGGAAGACGACAGTTAAGGAGGGAGGAGCCTCTTCCTTCAGGCTAGCCCTGATAGAGCTGGGTCTGCCAGAAGCAATATCCCCTTGCTAAAGAAGCAGAAAAAAGGATAGCTGAAACTATTAAAGCAATGGAGCAGGAAGGAATCATTGAAAAAAACCATTAGTCCTTACAATTCTCCATTGTGGTTGGTTAAAAAGAGTGATGGCAAATCATGGAGATTGGTAGTAGATTTTAAGAAGATAAATCAAGGGACACCATTGATGACTCCAACAGTGGCAAATATAGTGGAAATGGTTGGGAAGGTTTCAGCCGATGCTACTCATTATTCAGTGATTGATTTAGCAATTTTTTTTTTTTTTGGCCATTCCTCTTGCTGAAGAGAGTAGACCCCGGTTTGCTTTTTCTTTCTGGGGTCATCAATTTCAATTTGCAAGGCCTCCAATGGGATTTCATAATTCGCCCAGTATGGCCCACCATTATGTGATTCAGATGCTGCAAGAATTGTCCCTGGAGGATAGGGAACATGTGATATCTTATGGAGACGATATTTTGGTGACTGAATTTTCTGAGAAGGAAACAGAAGACTGTACTCAGAGAGTGTTGGAATTAATCAGGGATACTGAATTTAAAGTAAATTTAGAGAAGGTTAAATATTTGGGAATAACATTGCAGAGTGGTGGGCGAGTGATCGAAGAGAATAGGATTTCAGCTTTGTGTGCTGTGGTCGCCCCCACTAATAGCAAAGAATTGCACATGCTATTGGGAGCTTTTGGTTTTGTCCGTTCATATGTCCCACAATATGCTGAACTGACAAGAACAATGTACCAGCTGTTGCATTAGTTAGTGATAAATAGCATATGAGTTCTCAGGAGCCACAACTGCAAAATGCATGGTATGCTTACATCATTATACTGTAGTATCCTAACACCCAAAGAGACTTGCTAAATCATATCTGTACCAAAAGCATACTTAGACCAAATGTTATCCAACAGTTTGTTGTTGTTGTTGTTATCCACCCTCGAATCAACTTCAACTCATGGCAACCCTGTAGATGAGACATCTCCAAGGCTCCCTATCCTTCCTTGCTCTGCTCAGCTCCTGAAAATTCATACCCATGACTTCCTTAATACAGTCCAACCATCTAGCATGTAGACTTCCTTTCTTTCTGCTTCCCTCCACCTTTCCTAACATTATTGCCCCACCCCCCAGTGAATTGTGCCTTTTCATGATGTGGCCAAAGTATGACAGCCTCAGTCTAGTCATCTTGGTTCCAGAGAGATTTCTGGTTTGATCTGCTCTCAGACCCATTTGTTTGACTTCTTGGCTGTCCATGGTAACCTCAGCTGTCTTCTCCAGCACACATCTCAAATGAATTAAATTTCTTCCTATCTGCTTTCTTAACTGTCCAGCTCTCACATCCGTACATGGTAATATGAAATTCAATGGCTTGTATGATTCTAACTTTCGTGATCAGTTGTATGTCTTTACATTTTAGGATATTTTCTAGTTATCTCATAGCTGCCCTCCCCATTCTTAGTCTTCTTATGATTTCTTGATTGCAGTAAGTGCTCTGATCAATATTTGATCCCAGGTATGAGAATTCTTTTACTATTTCTATTTCCTCATTGTATAGGTTGAATTTGTGTAAATTCTCTGTGGTGATTATTTTTGCTTTCTTTCTGTTAAACAATAAGCCTGCCTTTGCACTTTCCTTTTTGATCTTCCTTAGTAGTTGTTCTAAGTCTGTGATGTTTTCAGCTACTAGTATGTATCTTAGAAAATAGGAGATCCTTCCTCCTATTTTTACTCCTCCTTCTTCTGTGTCCAATCCTGCTTTTTGTATAATATATTCTGCAGATAAGGCGAGAGGATGCAGCCTTGTCTGCCCCCTTTGTCAATTGGGAACCATTCTGTTTCCCTGTGTTTTGTCCTGGCAGTAGCCTCATTAGGACTATGAGATGATTCCTCATTAGGACTATCAGATGGGTTGGCACTCTCATGTCTTTAAGGGCATTCCATAGTCTTTTGAGATCTATGCAGTCAAAGGCTTTGCTATAGTCTATAAAGTACATACTGATTTTCTTTTGGAATTCCTTGGAATTCCTTGATGGAATTCTTTGGTGCACTCCATTAGCCACTGTATCTTTGCAATGTGGTCCCTAGTGCCTCTTTCTTTCCTGAATCCTGCTTGTACTTTTGGAATTTCTCTCTCCATCAAGAGCATATGTTGCAGAATTTTGAGCATGATTTTGCTTGCATGAGAGAACTATGGTCCTACAGAAAGATGATAGAGAGAGTTGATTCATGAGAAATTAGAGTTATGATTCAACAGTACAAACCTAATTTAAAGATGCTCCATCTGTAGGAGACTAGAATTAGACACAAATCTTTTCTGCCAGCACTTTGCTGACAGACCCCTCTTCCACTGCCTGATATCAACCATGTTACCCGCTTTGATCTACCCAGGAAAAGCGGGCTACAAATAAATGATTTATTATTATTATTATTATTATTATTAGAGATGTACCTGCAGAACAGTGTATTAGAAGAGTGCTCTGCTGGCTAAGATCTGATGGCAGAACAATTTAAAAAAAGGCAAAGGAGAGATGGGCCAAAGGAGGAGCTAATTTACTAATGGATTATTTAAAGGTCAAGTTAACAAACAATTTATTACAACCACAAAGAATTAAATGACTGGCATTTTCTTTTGTTATTCCTGAGTTTGACTTTGAAACTGAATTAGTTATCTTTCAGATACTTTAGAAAATACCTAACTTCTTTAAATAAATTAATGTCTCCAGAGCCAAATTATGTACAATGATGTACAACCTTTAGTACAAAAGGAACCCACAGATGTAAGCCAGCATTCATTGATGCAGCACCTATGAAGGAAGTAAAAGCATTAGAGAAACAAGCTGCTTGGAGCCAGCAGATTTACACATGTCACAAAACCTGGAGCCTTCACTCACCATCACATAACCCTGGGAAAAAATGCAACCACTAGTGTAATGTACCAAAAGGATTCCACCTGTAATCTCAGCATCTCTTTCTATAAATCTTGTGAATTTTTTGAGAATACTTGAAGTCCCTGTAGACTGGAGGTGGTAAAATGTTGTCTCCTTTCTAAAAAACAACAACAACAAAAAAAAAGGGGGGGGGGAAGGAGACACAGGCAACTACCAATTGCTCAGCTTGACATCATGACCAGAATGAAGAACGAGTCTTCTCTGAGCAAATAGAAAAGAACAGAAAAGAGCTAAGGTAGTTTTTTTTTCCTTCAAAAACCAGTTATGCCAAACTAATTCTCCCTCTCTTTTTTGGATTGTTGTTGATTCAATTACAAACCTGGAAAATTAGTAGTGTATCATGTTTTCCAGTAAAGCTTTTGATAAGCTCCCCATGATATTACTATAGATAAGTTGGTAACATGTGGGAAAGATGGTGCCTCTGTTACATGGATTTGTAGGTGATTGATGGACTAAATTCAAAGACAGGGCTCTTCATCATCCTGAAGAGAAATGACCAGTGAGGTACTACAGTATTCTGTTTTGGACAGCTTTATAAATTACTCAGATGAATCAATAACGAGAAACCTTATCAAAGTAAAGATGACATCAAACTGAAAGGGGTAGATTCTGTAAATAACCTGGATGCAAACCATGAAGAACTTTAAAGGTAATAACCAACACTTTATTTCTTGCCTAGAAACTAATTGGCAGCCAGTGGAGTAATTTTTATTTTAGTGTGATATATTCACTCCTGGATGACCAATTGGGCTGCCATGTTTTGAACTAATTGAAGTTTCCAAACTTTATACAGAGTTAGTCCAATGTACAGCACAGTGCAAAAGTCCAGGCTTCAGGATACCAGTGCATGCACTACCATTTTGAGGTCTTCAAGCTCTAGGTAGGGACACAGCTGGCATTAACAGGTGAAGCTGACAGTAAGCACTCCTGGCTGTTGTATCTATCTGAGCTGTCATTTGGAGCAATGGATCCAGATGTTACCACATATGTATTTTAATAAATTTTAGAGTGTGTGAGGAGTCCCTTCATGACCCCAAACTGACCTGCCAGGCTACAAGCCATAATCCTGAAAGCAGTGGGTCAGGTAGGCAGCCTCACAAGACCCCTGGAAAAACAAGACTTTGGAAATATCCCACTGAAAGGTTTGGGAGTTGCTAAAGGGAAAACCATCACCTCCAAGAGTAAAATCTTTGTTTTAGATTTCACACTTGATGATCCAGTGATTAACTTAACTCATCTACCGATTGTTGTCAGACCACTTTGCCTCAACAAGACAATGCAAAGCCTTTGTTTACAATGGCCAAGCAACCAAACACCTTTTGTTCTCACAATCAAGCACCTTTGCCAGAAGCAAGATTTTGCCTTATAAAAACCCCAGACTTTTGCCTGTTCACTGGGCTAGTCTGGATTTCAGGGGGAAGCTCTGTCCCTTTGAACCCTGACCTGGCTCCTGACTCCTGGTTCCTAGCCTAGTCATTCTGTGACTGAGCCTCATGCCATCCCCATCATATTCCATTTGGACTCCTGAAGAAGCCTACTGAAGTAAATATAGCCCTAGTACTGCCTTGAACTATTCCCTATTTCTACTCTTGATTTCCCGAGCCTTGTATGAGTGAGAGTGTGTTAGTGAATTTTATGAGTTTTCCCCCTTATAAATAAATTGGATATTAATTCTAGAAGTCTGTCTCAGCTCCATTTATTGGATTCCCTGGTCTCTTGATATACACAACGGGAAATGACTCTGCAGGGCTGTCGTAGCAGGCCCCCTCTTGCAATATTGAGCTAATAATGAAATTCCCCTAATCAGACCCTTGGCTACACAGAAGTACCCCTAAGCTGTGAACACAATCTTTCAGGGGGAGTGTAATCCCATCCAGGACTGGCTGACACACACCTTTGACAGCAAGCACCTCTGTCTTGTCTGGATTCTGCATCAATCCCCCCCCCCCCCCCCATAATTCAGCCCATTACCTTCTCCAGGCACTCATTCAGAGGTAAAGCTAAAGGGTCTTATCTGCCCATTCAGGACCAAACTGCCCTTCAGTACTTTACAAGGATAGCTCAGTGGAATATATGGTTGCAGAGCAATATATTGTTGCAATATATTGTTACTCTGATCCTAGCTACCATGAGTACTACAGCTGAGCTCAGAGAGAAAACAGGGAGCAGGTGGCAGAACCTATTATTGTCTCTCCTAATCAAAAGGATCCTGTTCTCCTAGCCTGTGAATCCTAGTTCCACTACACTTCATGATTTTAATGAGATGCTTCAAATAATTTCAAACTTTAACTCCAAAACATATATATATGCCTCAGGGCATTGAGTTCATACTCACAGGTCATCCCGCATTAGAATCACCTGTTCACAAAAGATTCACTGTGGTTTAGCGTCCTTTACAATGCCTGTCAATCACAGATGGCATGTGAGGACACTGTTGTTAAGTCAATGTATTCACTTCAGTGACTCTTGTCTTTCAGGATTTATATCTCGTTGCCACTGGTTAATAATTTAACATAAATGTTAGCTTCTTCCATTAATACCATAGCATTCATTTTACTTGTAGGTAATAATATCAGACAGCCTTATTGGCTTATTCCTGGCTTTATAAATGATATTGTATGATGAAAAAAAAATATACAGCACAGTCCCTTTTTTAACTGCTGAGCTAGCATATATGCAACCATCTATAATAAGTATCATTATAAATACTTTGACAAATCCTCTCCAGACAGAAGTGTTGAAAGAGAACTGATCTGGAATTGGCTTGTATGTTCAAGACTAACTATAGAAATGTTTAGCTCCATTCTTGATTTCTAGAATTTCTTTGATTCCCACCTGCCTTATTATCCCATCTGTGGTCATGTCAGGTCACAAGGTTTTTCTTCCCATATAAATGCATATAGTGCACTTTAGTACCCTCCCCCTTGCCATGCTGTATTTGTACATACATGTGCATATTGTTTTTCCCAAGCATGCTAGTGTAGTTGTCCCCAATGGTGACATGGCCATGTGCATGTGCTGCCATTGAGGACAACGTGGGCTTGCCATCCATGGATGCTCAAATCCACAGATGGCAAGTCCACAGATACCGAGGACTGACTGTACTTGGTTGCAGGTGTGTCCAACAGTTCATAGCAATCAGTGAGTACTGTATTCCAGTCAAGGGTTAGGTTAACATTAGCAAACATCTATCCATTTGCCTACCGAGCACCAGACATTTAGATTAATACCATTAACTATGTAGGAATCAATGAATTCTAGGAAATGTAAAATGTAAAGCTCTTGCATATAAACACTTTTTTGCACTACTGCTTTTCCATATATTAAAGAGCATTTTATACCTGAACCTACAAAGTACTTGGGATTATATCAGCTGGGAGCTGGGTAATTATCAATACCCATTGGTAACCTCAATACATCATTTGGCTGCTGTGTAACAGGAAAAAGACTATGTATGGATGATATTCAAGGCTGTATTTTTCATCGCTTGTAGAGTGGCTTTCCTCCCTTCTTCCCTCATTCTCTCCACTCATGTTCTTGGGTAGACTGACTCTTGACTGACATTCCATAGTAGATAAGTGTTTTGGTGGAAACTGGCAGCTGAGTGTCAACATGAGCATTCATGACTAGCTGGACAAATTGGTTTCCTCAAAGAGGTAATTATGAATTTCTTCTATTCCAGATCACAAACTTTCAAGTCCTGTATGACATTATGTGTAAGTATTTTTTTCTTTTCAAGGCAATTGCATAGAATAAATAGTATAAATCTTACTACAGAAAAAAAATCTTGTGCTACTGTTTAAAAAAGCACACAAAAGACACCAACAGGCTGACTTTTTAAAGTGTGTGTGCAGCTTTAAATGCAATTTTATCATCTTATTTTTGCATTTTAATATAAAGGTGCTAATGTGTTATTTTAAGATTGTGTATTTCATTCTACTTTCCTATCCTTAAAATGAGATATCTTTAGGTGTCCTAAAATAAGTATATTCATAATCCCCTGTAGACTTTTGGCAAATTGTTTCCATTGTCTCAAATCTTTCCTCAATCTTTTCATTTAGATATCGTGTCCAATTTGAATAGTTAACAACATCAGGCATATTGTCCTCTTGATGTGAACATCCAGTTTTGATTAATCCTAATGGAAAAATTAGATGTACTCTACATAAGGCACAATATAATAGAAACCATTGTAAGAACAGAAAGAAAGGAGCCTTTAATTTTGATAAGGAAAGAGAGGGGGGAGAAGATATGTGAGTATGTGTGTGTTTTTCCTCCATTCCTTATCTCTGTGTCCCATTTCAGTTCTGGAAGAATTAAATGCAGAATGTAAGAGCAACAAAAAAGTAACTTCTCAGGATTATATTTGGTATTAATATATGCCAAATGAATGAGCAAACCAGCTAACTCAGTCCTTCTTTCTCACCATGGATGCTGAACGGACATCTTGATCATCTATCTTCTTCCAGTACACAACCCTTTACAGCTTACACATCTTTCACACCACAGAATGTTCCTTTTACACCTTTAGTCATGTGAAAGAATGAAAATAGTCATGCCTACTTCTCTTAAGCTCATTTGACCGTAGGTTTCAAGAAGATTTATCTAAACGTCCAGTTGTATCTGTGGATGGTCCTCCATATAAACTGGAGAATTTTATGTACAGTTTTTGGATATGTAAAATCAGTATGCCAATTTCTATCAGTGTGGAAATGGTGGACTTCCAGAAGGCCTCCATATTTGGGTGGTTTCAGAACTTGGAAAAGTTACTTTTTGGAATTATAGTTGCTAGAATCCCTCTCTAGTCAGTGGCCATGTTGTCTGTAGGACTGCAATGCAATTCGCCCCCCCCCTCCCTGAAGCTCTATATGTTACCAACCTAGACTCATGTCCTTGTGGAGGACATTTATTACAATAATTTTATACTTATTTCAATGTGGGAAGTAATACAGCTTCTTGTGATCTTATGTGAAAGCAGGTTGGGAAGAAAATTCAGGTGGTATTTGAAAATACTCAACAAAATTGTGAAATTTTCATATATCTACTCTGGGCAGCATGATATAGTGGTTTGAGTGTTGGACTAGGAGACCAGAGTTTGAATTCCTGCCTGGAATTTAAAAACCCACTGGGTGAACTTGGGAAAATCACATTCTCTCAGCCTTAGAGAAAGACAATGGCAAACCTCCTATGAACAAACCTTGCCAAGAAAACCCTGTCATAGGGTTGCCTTAGGGTCACCATAAATCAAAAATGACTTGAAGACACACAACAATCACAACTCTGTGAGCAGGACACCACATATGAATGAGGGATATCTGCTAGCAGCATTCTCTGTATGAGAGTGGAAGTAAAATTATGAAAGTTTACTAGAGTAAGGTGTTGTCTGTGTACTAGTTTTGAGAAAGACTACTGGAAATGTTTTGAGGATAAATACTTTTGAATGCATGTATGCAAATTGTTCTGACACATTTTCTAATTCACAGACTGTCTCACAATGATTAAAGCAGATTTTCAGTTTTCACACATTTTTTCAGTTATGCACATTTAGGACATTCATACCCAAAAATATTTGCATTGTTTTGTGCATACTTTATTTCTCAATAATATTCGGTAAGCGTTTCAGATGTGTAAAGGTTTAAGATGGTGTGTACATTGTTCTGCAATGCACCTCAAAAGTGTGAAAATACTACTTTTTTCAAAACCACTATGTATGTATATGTGTAACAGGAATCAGCTACTATTCAGTGTGCACATATTACTAGTACTAAAGCACATTTTCTATTTCTTAAGCTATGGTGTAGCTCACCAGAGAACCTTGGACATCAGATTCACAGTGTGTAGAGGAAACAACAGGTATGCAATGGGTATGTTCCATGTTCCCGGCCAGTGGGATAGCTTCCACCACTATTGCTAGTCATTCCAAAGATGGCAAATAAAAGATAATCTAGTTATTGAAAAGGGGAATTAAAATAGATGCCAGATGTTTTTACTTGATTAGTACTTGTGTTATTCCCCCCCCTTTTTTTTTAGCTATGATGTAAGTTTTTCTATTACAAGCTAAGTCAGAAAATGTGTCATAGAAAACCTGGACTAGGTGGTATGGAAGAGTTTATGGAAATGATACCTTAATGACTTCGACTTTTGACACCTTGTTATTTGGTGGAGTTCTGTCACAAACCAATTTAATGGATTTATTAGTCTGAAGAAGCATGCTAAATACTTACAGTAAAGCTTTTGGTATCATTTAATTACAGGCTTTATAGCATGGTTCCTTCCCTGCATCAACAGTAGCATGATAGGAATCACACATGGTTATGAAAAATGGTTAAAACTCCCAGAAAATTCTGTGAATGTGAGGATGAAAGCAATAAAAATATCTTGTTATCTGTTACTTTGTTCCCTCACCTAGCCCACTGCAAGAAAGTGGTTTCAGTTATATAACAGCTGAGAAAACTAACAAATGGAACTTTTATTAACTTGTGAGGGTAAGGCTTAATAGTAAATGTTTTCTATTCATATTCCTAATTTTGTCTTTTCTACTTTTTTCAGAAATCAGTGAGAACACTACAAATGTTTATACATCTAGGTGGCCATACTAGAGAATCTATCATTGTCTGTCTGTCTGTCTGTCTGTCTGTCTGTCTG
>NC_056524.1:233236864-233244221 GCF_019175285.1 Sceloporus undulatus | reverse complement strand
TCTATCTATCTATCTATCTATCTATCTATCTATCTATCTATCTATCTATCTATCGCATGTCTGTAAGTATATGCATTTCACTTTACAGACCAACAGAAATGAACAATAGATTCAGGAGGAGCAATAGGGGATTTAACAGACAGCAGAGGATGACAAGGGCATGGTACATTGGAAAAGTTTAGTTATGCATTATATTGTTACATGTAGACATGAAAGATGATCACTACAGATGAATATCTCAGTTAAGCTTAAATAGAAACTACTGTAAGAGGTGTTTCATGGATATTATATTTTGAGGTAACTAGGCTCCGACAAAGAAAATGTATGAACACTGATACATTTTGATGTGTATGGACCCATCATAATAGCCCTCAAATGCACCCAGCCACACTGCCAAAACAATAAATAAAAATTATCCAAAAATCTATGTAATTGTGTCCATGAGAATTGTGTCCATATCAACTAATCAGTTCTAGGAAACTGCTAAACTCTACTGAGAGCATGTGTTCCGTAAAGCAATCCTATTCTGGAGAAAGATTTTATGCCGATTGGGAAGCACTCACTGTGGGAATTTTGTGGGAAGAATAGGCTTTCCAAGGACAGAAGATCATTTGGAAATGGGAAGAAGATGACAGGTTGTCATGAGATATTCCACTTAAACCTCATAAATCATGAACACTTATATTAAAGGGATTTTAATGAATTTTAACTGTTCTAAACTAATGTTTATAAGTGGTTTGCTGACTTTAAATAAATAACCACAGGTTGGTTTATGTACATTTTTATACATCTTGTTGTAACATTTTTATGTTAAGCCACTTTGGGTCCCATATGGGAGAAAAGAAGAATACACATGGGAGACTATATTGTGATGTGTAGGAGACAGCAAGAAGGCCATTATACACATAATGGTATTTCACAGTAAGATTTTTTTAAAAAAAAAAATTCAAGTTTTCCATTTAGTTAATTCATAAGGCATTCCAGTCCAAGTCGCCTCAGGAATTTGCATTATAACAGGGATAGCACAATTATTTTAAGGTTTAAATATTTTTTTATCATTGTATTGTTTTTATTGCTTTTAATTTGTTAATTACCTTGGGAGTCCTTATGGGCTCACAGAGGCAATACAGCAATATAAATAAATAAAATCTATTGTTGCTGGAAAAATTAATTTCCCTCATCCTAGTTACGGTGTGGATTGTAACTTAGTTGATAAGAAAAAAAGGGAACCTAAGGTGCAGTGTTTGCCTATGGCAGCTGATATCATTGTCCAGATGCAAAACTTTTTTAAAATCTCAAGTCTCTGACACTGTGAGCTCTTCCTCTACTACATGATTGCTTCTGGTGTAGACCTACTTTCTCAGATCTAAAGGAGCCTAAACAATTCCTCAAATAAATAAAAGTACAAGAAGTTAATTTCAGGTCTTATGTTACTTAAAATTTCAGGCCAGAAGTAAGTAATCTAAAATAAACAGAACCTGCAAGTTAACTAGTGTAAATAAACCAGGATTGAGAAGACACATCACCATCCTAGAATGAACATTTATCTCCAAATGGTTCCTCTCTTCTATTTTATGTTTTAAAGACTCCTATAAATTTCAATAAACTATATTCCATTTTACTGCATTTCTTGAGACAGGAAACATGAATGCTGGCCTTAAGGAAAATGAAAATTTAATGTCTCTTCTATAGGAACATTTGATTTTATTAGATTCTGCTGTTTCACTGCCCATCACATTAGCATATTAATGGTTGTGTATTTTAGGAACACCAAAATAAAGATCTCTGAAGATAATGTTAAAGACAGAGAATTTATTATTTTTCCCTTTTAGTTCCTCCAGGTACTATATAGCATGTGACCTCAATTTTAGATCCACAGCTATAAAAATACCTCTTCCTTCTGACACGCAAGTTACCTTGAATAACCCATCCTCACACAGAGTTATATTGCTGGCTTTCCAAGTCACACAAATGACTGTGAAGTGAAAACCACAATGGAACTGCTCCAAAAATCTCACTGTTAGTCTAACTCAAAGGACCTATGCTGTTTTGGTGTGGGGGGGGGGGGGGGGGGGGGAAGAAGAGTGTTTTGTTTCCCAAGCTCTTTTTTCCTTCAGCTTACTGTGCAACTTTTGCAGATGTGGCTTCTGTGCATATATACATGGCACATGGAACATGCTTTCAAATTCTAACTTTTCCTTATTGCAAGCAGCTACCAACATGCTATTGGAGGTGAGGTGAAGAGAATTTCAACCAAAATTCTGTTCTGTCATATATCTATGTTAGTTCCTATACACATGTAGTCATACTTTTTTGGCCATTGTGCAATGAACGTATTCAGTTCATGCTTATAAAAGCAAAATTTCACAAGTGTTACCATTTCAGAAGAGCTCAAATTCTATGTTAGTCCTGACTAGAACAGAGCCATAGAATCAGTTGGATTTACCTATGTCTTAATTCACTGTTCAACAATTGATTAAATGGGCCTACCAAAGCTGGGACCAACCAACCAGGGTTTCAGCCATGCAGCTGTGTATTCAGATGGTATTTAAATATTCCTCAAAACTTTCAATGTATTACTTTATTCGTTGGAATTGCAGAAATCCTACTGTGCATTTCCCATCACACTATGGGACAATAAGCAGACACATTGAGAGATACACAATTGGTTGTACAATGTCGATATTCAGCAGAAGAGTGACGTAGCACAACCGTAGTATACCTGTGTAAGTTAGATTTTCTTTCCTGAGCATATTGCAAGGCTGATCTCTAAAACTGCCCCTCTGTGAAAGAGTAATTTTAGTATTTTTAAAACTTCATTTGGTTAAAAACGATTATAATATGCAAACTGTGTGCCTTCACTTTTCATAATATGGGAAAGATCAGGGGTTTCCTCTGGTATATGAAATGTGGAAATAACTGGGGGCTTATCATGTTTTACTCTGGCATATGAAATTTGGAGAATAAATGGTATAAATGAGTGAAAATGGTAATGCAAAGGGGCTGATAAACAACTTAGTTCTGTATATCCTACCATTCAAGGAGACTGAGGGGCTCAACAGACCATCTCTTTCGAGTGGCCTGCAGCTGCCACTTTCCTTGATGGATTGGGGCCATGGCAACTACATGCTGCATCCCTGATCTGGCTTTTCCATGTCACAAAAAGAAGCCGTGAAAAGTGGCTCATTTTTTCGCTGCAGAAAGGGTGCTTTTGCTGCTGTGGTGACACTGTCCGGTGCTCCTTTTGGCATGCATCATCTGGATGCAGCACCAAAGGAGCACCGTTACACTGCCTGCTGTGCGGTTGGGCACACAGTATGATGCTGGTGTCAGGACAGCATTGGGGTGTGCATTGTGCAAACGTCACTCCCCCACTCTGCTACGAGGCTGGCATTTAGTACCGGTCTGTCAAGGCCATTACTGCCAGAGATATGTACCATTAAGGTCTGGTTGTGTCTGTGGCAGTGGAGCTGTGAAGCTCATCTGAATATTCGCCAGAACTTTTTAGGAGTTAGCCAAGGTGCTGAATCCTATCCTCACAATACGTACCATACATTGGGTGAATTATTTTCAGTTATGAATGAAGCCAAGAGAGAAAATTCACTTCTTCACTGACACAAGAACCCAACCAACCTCCACTGGAATTGTGTACAGATGTTCTGTCTGAACCACAAAGGAGGTGTAGTATAGTTGTTAATTACTGTGCTTAGAATTCTGAACTAAACTGAATTTTATTGTTTGCTATCACTATATAACATTCATTTGAAATATATCAGAAGACATAGCTGTGTCAGTCTGAAATATCAGAATGCAAAAGGATCTTTGAAAATAACTATGTGAAAAAGCTGTAACATAAGCTTTCATAGACTTGGCCATGCATTTGGGAAAATAGGCCAGGTCTATGAAAGCTTATGCTACAGCTTCTTTCACAGTTAGTCTCAAAGGTGCAGCAAGATCCCTTTGCATACTATATAATGCTCATTTACTTTTACATTCTTTTATACTGTTTCCTGGACAAACTTTTTTTTTAAAAGGATTAACAATAGAATAGAATCATAGGATCATAGAATCATAGAGTTGGAAGAGACCACAAGGGCCATCAAGTCCAACCCCCTGCCATGCAGGAAATCACAATCAAAGCATGCCCAACAGGATGCAAAGGAATCTTGTAGCACCCTGAGACCACTAAAAGAAAGAGATTGGCAGCATGAACCTTCATGGCCTTGAGCCCAATTCATCATATGCATGATAGACCTTCTCACAATAGGTCTACCAAGCCAGGGAGCAGTTGAATGGCAAGCCCATCAGCAGGCATTCTTATTTAAAAAGTAACTTTCTAGACAAGGTAAGAGGTAACTGTGTTGTTATTTGTGGCAGATCGCTCAGGGCACTACAGGATCACTCAGGGCACTACTGTATTTGATTTGAAGCAACCTGTTAGCAGAAAAACCTGATTATATTGTTTTAAAACACTCATGGAGGAAGGGGGGTTTCTCCCCCGATGGAGAGGAGGCTGTTTACCTGTTTCTGATTTAAATTTTTTCTTAACCCCCTGTATTAGTGAGAACCATATCATAGAAGAAACTGTATTTTTTTGTTTCTTCCCTTTAACAGACATCTCTCCTATGAAAAATGGGAAGGAGAGGGGAGCCAGCTCTCCTGAGACTAGCTGACTGAGGTTCCCTGTGTGGAGCTTGGTTGGTCACATTAATCCAATATATCTATCGCCCCCTATGGGATGATTTTTAAAAAGATCTTCAGTGGTGATTACAGATCAACAGAGGCCCATTACAAACGGGCATAAAGTACGGACTGGGTCCGTACTAGGGTTAGAAAGGGGCGTCCCTTCCGGACACCCCTAACCCTAATACGGACCGAGTCCGTACAAAATGGCGGCGCCCGTTCCACATGGGGGGTGCCATTTTGACGTAGCGGCCGCTTTGCGTCTGCACATCACGTGGTGCATATGATGCCGTGAGTGCACCATTGGCGCCTCATGGCATCATAACTGTGCCGCGAAGAGAAGCGCCATTTTGGCGCTTCTTATTTGCAGCAGGCAGGAGCTGTGCGGTTTGGATGCTGGGGCTCCTCCGCGTTGCAACCAGCAGCGGCACGAGACCACCCGTTTTGGGTGGTCTGTAACGCACCTGAGTGACCAGAGAAGGGAAGTATTTTTCTCCTTTCTTGTGTCCCCCTAATCATTAGACTTTAAACAAATCTGTATTGTTAAAGCCCTTTGCTCTTATTGAGAAGTGCTAAGTCTGACACTAGTTTGCACAAGGGAGGTTAGAACCATGTGCTCATCTTGTTTCTTAGGCTGTCCCAGCTAAGGCAAAGAGGCTCTGGCCGTAATGGAGGCAGGGACGAAGGCCTCTGAGGAGGGAAGAAAAGTCATCATGTGGCTTTTATGGGTAGCCCCACCCCCCACATTGAATTAGTTTCCAGGCATCTCCTATGCCCTGGTAAAAATGGGGGGAGGGGCAGAAACAGAGCAACCCTGAGGAGGAAGAAATATTGTGCAGACTCCAAACTCATGGACTAACAGTAATAAAATGAACACCAGGAAAGTTAACCAGTATCTCTTGTAAATCTGAGCCCCCAGACCTGTTGCTGTGGGGGCTCTCCCCTCCTTGCTTTGCCCCATCAAGGGAGACTGCCTGGGCAGTAGCTTCTTCCAGGCAGTGCAGAAACTGCTCTTAAGTTAGCAGTGACTGAAGACCATTTGTAACCATGGGTAGATAGCTGCATATGGCCTGTAGTGTAGCCCTGAAATTCACAAGGCATTTTGTTTTATTTATGTTTGAGACAGCCCCAACTTCAAGCTGGGGTTTAGAAGCTTAGCTCTTTAAATCTCAGACAGGATTTATAGTAACCTGGCTGCATTATAGAAGCTGGCTTGCTCCTCAACTCCCTTACCACTTGCATAGGTAGCTGGGAAGGGCAGAGGGGCTGCTGTGGGACATGGCTCCCCATTTACTTGAAATATGTCTGGATCCTGAGAAAGGATCAGTTCTGATGGAAAGGAGAGACCAACTGCTCTCCTCAAGAGCTCCACAATTTGGGGCAGCCTAACACAATTGGGGGTTGTGGAGAACTCTCTCCCCATCCTTCCCACAAGTGTCCACCCCTCCTTTTTTTTTGAAGAGGGAATGCAGGAGGATTTGTATCCATGTGCTTTCTCAGAAAATCACAGAGTTGGAGGAGACCCCAGGGCCCATCCAGTCCAACCCCATTCTGCCATGCAGGAACTCTCAATCAAAGCATATCTAACAGATGGCTCTCCAGCCTCTGTTTAGAAGTGGGTGGCAGAGGCCATGCTCCCTCTGGTGAGGATATAAAGCATTTTTACTTTTTGTGGGATGCTCTGTGGCAGCCAAAAAAGACAATTTTAGAGTTGGAATCTTCAGGCCCTGCTGGGCCCTGTATAGCTTCTTTTAAAAGCATGCAGCCAATATGTCCACTGTACATGCCAGAGGGGGAGTCATTTTCCTCCTTTCACACCATCTCATTATAAGAATCAAAAGGGAATGTGCAGGATCCCTAGCAACACTACCATGTGTTTTTCAGGCTGCAATAGGATCTCCCAAAACTGTTGGGATGCTGGCTGCCATTGGGGCCAGAGATGGGAAGGAAGGGGGAGACCAAGATTCACGTGGCAAAGAATTTTTCACAGTAATCTCACCTCACAGAGAAAACACTTGAAATCATTCATTTTTGAAATAAGTAAACATTTACATTTGTATTAAAAGGTAATAAAAATACCTGGGTCTGGAATTTGTTGTTAGTCCAATATAGAGGAGATCCACTGAATCACTGGAATTTACTTTAGTGTTGACTTGCCAAGTTATCATTGGGTTTATTCTAGTTTGGACTAAGAATAGGATTTACGCCCAGTGGACAGCTGATACATCCATGCTACAAAGTGACACATGATGCAGCAGTAATAGCATGTCATCTCTGTTCCAAACTGGTCAGCACCTTGCTGGGCTTCGAGCCACCGCATCTGCTGTACAATTTGAACTCATGTAACCTCAACATCCTTTCATCAGCTTTATGTTTGTACAGTAAAGGCAAACTGAACTGAGAGCTAGGGGTATTATCAAATTCTCATGCAATCTGCACAAATCTATCCAACTTACTTTGCTAAAAGGCCTACTCATGTCAATGTAGCAGCCCAAGATATTTTGCTACCTGAAGCAAAGGAGGAGACATGTCTCTTACAGTCTGTGTATAGAAGACGGCAGAACTGGCCACTGAAATTTACTTCAGTACAGACAATGGAATAGAGTCCTTTATCATGCCTAAGAAAGCCAGCATGGTATAGTGGTTTGAGTGTTGAGCTATCATTCAAGAGACC
>NC_056524.1:233232101-233236854 GCF_019175285.1 Sceloporus undulatus | reverse complement strand
ATAATAATAATAATAATAATAATAATAATAATAATAATAATAATAATAATATATTTATTTATTTCTAGCCTGCCTTTCCTGTGATCATACACACGCCAATACAGCATAGCAATACAATATAAAACACAATAAAAACAACAAATACATTACATTAAAAATTGCAATAGCAATTACAAATTACAAATTACAAAATCTAGCTAGCTCGAGAGACTTCAACACATACAGTAAGAGAGGGGAGGGCTACATCGGGGAAGGCTGGGGAAAAGCCTCTTGAAACAGGTAAGTTTTAACTCCTTCTTGAACTGGTCAAGAGAGGTGGCTGAGCGGAGCTCACCGGGAAGCGAGTTCCAGAGCTTTGGGGCCCTCTGCGTTGTTATGGTATATTTTGAGTCTGGAACTCTCAAGAGTTGCTTCCTGGCCGATCTGAGAGCGCGGGGCGGATTATATGGAGAGAGACGGTCCTCCAAGTACCCTGGGCCCAAGCCATTTAGGGCTTTATAGGTAATAACCAACACCTTGTATTGGGCCCGGAAGCGGATAGGCAGCCAGTGAAGATCTTTAAGTACTGGAGTTATATGGCTGGCCCTGGAAGCTCCAGTGACCAGTCTAGCTGCCATATTCTGGACCAATTGCAGCTTCCGAGTTTGGTACAAGGGTTGCCTCATGTAGAGAGCATTACAGAAATCCAAACGAGAGGTTACCAGAGCATGTACCACTGTTTCAAGGTCCCCCCTGCCCTGGAAGTTGATAACAGGTGCTCCTGACCGTCGCATCCACCTGAGATGTAAGGTGGAGCGACGAGTCCAGAAGCACCCCCAAACTGCGAACAGTGTCCTTCAAGGGGAGCGTGACCCCGTTCAGGACAGGTGGACAAACATCCAGTCCCGGGCCGGGGGAGCCTATCACAAGTACTTCCGTTTTCTCTGGATTCAAACTGAGTCTGTTTTCCCTCATCCAGCCCATTACCGACTCCAGACAGGCATCTAGAGGAGAGATGTCATCCCTGGTCACTGCATCAGTCGGAGACACAGAGAAACATATTTGAGTGTCATCAGCATACTGATAACACCGCGCCCCGTGTCTCCGGATGATCTCTCCCAGCAGTTTCATGTAAATGTTAAATAGCATGGGAGACAGAATGGCTCCTTGAGGGACACCGGATGTCAGGGCCCTCTTATCGGAGCACATGTCTCCCAGCTGCACCATCTGGAATCTACCTGAGAGGTAGGAACGGAACCACTGGAGCGCAGTGCCCCCGATTCCCAACTCCCTCAGGCGTTCCAGAAGGATACCATGGTCAATGGTATCGAAAGCCTCTGAGATGTCCAAGAGCACCAACAGGGACACGCTACCCCTGTCGATGCCCAGACAAAGATCATCGACCAAGGCAACTATGGCAGTCTCAACTCCATAGCCCGCGTGAAACCCGGTTTGAAATGGGTCCAGATAATCAGTATCATCCAAGATCGATTGAAGCTGGATTGCAACTGCCCTCTCAATCACCTTCCCCAGAAAAGGCAATAGCGAGACAGGCCGATAATTGTTATTCATCAGGGGGTCAAGGGAGGGCTTTTTGATCAGCGGTTTTACAATGGCCAATTTTAAGCTGGATGGAAATTGCCCATCCCTGAGTGATGTATTAATTATTCGGTGTAACATGGCTGTTACAACCGCTCCCCCCTGAGCCACTAGCCATGAGGGACAGGGATCGAGAGAGCAAGTTGTCTTCCTAACACTTCTAAGGATCTTGTCCACATCCTCGGTATTTACAGACTCAAAATGATCCAGTACAATTGAGCCCACGGAAGCTCTGGAGACCTCTACTCTGGTTTCTGACCCAATAATGGCGTCGAGATCAGCTCTTATCTGAGAGGTTTTATCCGCGAAGAAGTTGTTAAATTGGTCACAGCAGGCCTTGGATGGTTCCAAAATAGGGTTCAGGGGAGAGGGAAGCTGAGTGAGCTCCCTCACTACCCTGAACAGCTCTGCTGGACGCTACTCCGCAGATGCGATATGCGCAGCATAGAATGAGTTCTTTGCTGCATCTATCGCCGCTCCGTAGTTCTCCAAAAGAGAGGCCAGGAGTGCCTTGTCGGCTAAGTTCTGGTGTCTCCGCCATTTACGCTCTAGCCGTCGCAGGACCTTGCCCGGAGATCTTCCATGTACCAGGGCTGTTTTTTAGAAGCAGGCCTGAGAGGACGCTTGGGAGCGATACTGTGTATAGCCCTGGAGAGATCAGTATCCCAGATGGTAGTCAGGGCATCAACAGAATCGCCGTCAGATCCAACCATATATCCATCTAGGGCTTCTTGGAACCTTTTGGATTCCATCAGCCTTCGAGGGTGGACCATTCTAATAGGTCCGCCACCCCCGGGAGGGATCTGGGTAGAAGCCTTGGTTTTAGCCTCCACCAGGAAATGGTCCATCCATGACAAGGCGGAAATATTTGTTACTTCCACCCACGGACTTTCCATGTCCGTGCAGAAGACCATATCAAGCGTATTCCCAGCAGAATGTGTTGGACCCATGACCAGTTGAGACAGGCCCATGGCAGTCATGGTATCCATGAACTCCCGAGCCGCACCAGATGGATTATGGCTGGCCTCTAAGGGGATGTTGAGGTCCCCCAGGACAAGAAGTCTGGGGGACTCCAACAACAGCTCCGAGACCAGTTGTGTCAGCTTGGCCAGGGAGTCTGTTAGTGCACGGGGTGGCCGGTAGACCAACAGAATCCCCAAACTGTCTCTGGCCTTTAGGGTCAGGTAAATACACTCGATATAGGAGGTCTGCTGAACATGGTTCCTGGTTAAAGGTAAGGTGTTCTTATAAATCAAGGCAACTCCCTCCCCCCCGCCCACCTAACCTGGTCTGGTCCTTAACTGAGAACCCGGCAGGGAGGGCCTGTGCCCACACAGCTTCTCCTCCAGGCCCAAGCCAGGTCTCAGTAATGCAAGCCAGGTCACAGTTCTTATCTTCTAATAGATCATATATTATGTGGGTCTTGTTTTTCACAGACCTGGCATTGCACAGGAGCAGAGACAGGGTTTGTGGTACAGTTGGATTGACCCTCAGGCCTCTTTGGTTAGGAGAGTGGAAGGAAGGAGAGATAGATATTACACATCGATCTCGCCTTCCTCTGTAATGCCTTTCCACTCTCCTACCGCCATACCTCCCCCTGCCCCACACTACTCCAATAGAAGCCCCGCTCGTACCAACCACCGCCTCCTCCCCAACCAGAGTATTTCCCCTATCCATAACCTCCCCCCTCCCTTTCCGTACAAAGCAGCAACAGAGGAACAACACAATAGTTGCCCTCCGCTGCTGTAACACTAGCAAGGGACTCACTTCTCATGCCTCCCCGCTGATAATGTGCAGGTGCGCATTTGCGCATTTGTGAAGATGGAGAGTCCGAAGGTGGCTTCCCTGGGTTGGTGCGCAGTTGCGCAGGTTTCCAGCCAAACCCAGGGAGCCACCCGGCAAACAACAGCAACAACCACAGCAGCAGTAGCAACACTCCTTTGGAGGCAAAACAGAGGCGGGACGGGGGAGGAGGCCAGGCGGGCTGGCTTTGAACGTGTCGCTGCCACCGACACGCCCCTCTCCCCGCCTTCCCCCATGTGTTCCGAGGCCCTCCGCAGTCCTGGCTTGCTTGCTGGAGCGCTGACGATGGAGAGTCCAAAGGCGGCTTCCCTGGGTTGGTGCGCAGTTCCGCAGGTTTCCAGCCAAACCCAGGGGACCACCCAGCAAACAACAGCAACAACCACAGCAGCAGTAGCACAGTCCTCAGCTGCTGCCCAGATGGTAAAGGCACAGGCACAAACACAGGAGCCTCAGCTTGGCTTGGAGCTAGCTGGTGGTGATGCAGCAGGGCAGAAGAAGCCTCAGAGGCCTTGGCCCCGCCCCCTGTCCAAGTTCCTTGCCTCAGCTGCTGCCTAGATGGTAAAAGGCACAGGCACAAACACAGGTGCCTCAGCTTGGCTTGAACCAGGGTTTGAATCCCCTTCAGCCATGGAAACTGATTGGGTGGCCTTGGACAAGGCACACTCTCTCAGCCTCAGAAGGATGCACTGGCAAATCTGAACAAATCTTGCCAAGAAAACCCTGTGACAGGCTTGCCTCCGGTTCAGCTTAAGACAGAAAGAACTTGCAGGCACACAATAACAACCATGCCTGAAGGCAACCAGTAGCTAGGGCAGGGGTAGGCAACCTTTTTGAGCCGGGGGCCGGGTTGCTGTCCCTCAGACAACTTGGGGGGCCGAAGCCGGGGGGTGGAGCTTCCACCCCGGGGGTGGAGCCGCACGCTGGGGGTGTGTGCCCGTCCTCTCCTCCTCGGTCCCTTTCTGGCCAAACACCCCCAACCTGCATTCCAAAACACACACAACAGCACATTTGTGCATTTCACTTAACGTGGCCACTTGCATATTTCAGACGCTTATTCCATAAACAAACCCCTTTGGGTTTAACACTTAGCATGGTTTAACATGGCTATGCATATTGAACATGTCAAGGTGGTTTCACCGTTCTTGCACCAAGTGTACTTCTCAGAAGTGTGTACTTGGTCAAGGGACTTTGGTTTTTCTTCACTGTGCATGAGTTTGTAAAAATCACAGCAATTTACATTGGCCTTGCCTCAGAGGCTTGCTGATATCAATATCACCATTAAAGAACCAAAAACACACAGAAAAGGCATTTTGGAAAGTCACACTCTGTTGGCTTCAGAAACAGTGCGTGCATGTCTCTGAAGCTGACTCAT
>NC_056524.1:233184990-233232091 GCF_019175285.1 Sceloporus undulatus | reverse complement strand
ATCATCATCATCATCATCATCATCATCATCATCATCATCATCATCATCATCTCCACACACTATCACTGTCAAAACAAGGGAGACTTGTTAGCATTAAAAGCACCCAAAACACACTTTGGAAGGTGACACTCTCTCGGCTTCAGAAACAGTGCCTGCATGCCTCTCAAGCTGACTAATATCATCATCATCATCATCATCATCACCATCATCATCACCACCACCACCACCACCACCACCACACACTATCACTGTCAAAACAAGGGAGACTTGTTAGCACTTAAAGCACACAAAATAAAAATTTAAAAAACCTTGAGGCCTCTGGCCACTCACCACCTCCTCCTTCTGCTCCCTCTCCATCTCTTCCGCCTCCTCCTGCTCCCCCTCCTCCACTTCCTCCTCCTCCTCTTCCTTCTTCTCCTTCCCCCTCCTCCTCTTCCTTCTCCTCCTCTTCCTTCTTCTCTTCCCACCTCCGGACCTCCAAACCGGGACAAATGTAGGACTTTTTTTTTAAAGGGCAGAGGAGGCCACCCGCGATCCCCGCGATCGTGGGCATCCCCCACGCTCCTGCCTGGCTCCTTCAGAGGCTTGGGCCTCTGAAGGAGCCAGGCAGGAGGGAAGAGGGCTCCCGCGATCGTGGGCGTCCCCCGTGCTCCTGCCTGGCTCCTTCAGAGGCTTGGGCCTCTGACAGGGCCAGGCAGGAGGGAAGAGGGTGCCCGCATCATGGGCATCCCCTGCGCTCCTGCCTGGCTCCTTCAGAGGCTTGGGCCTCTGACAGGGCCAGGCAGGAGGGGGAGGCCGCAGGGAGGATGGCGCGCGCACCTGCAGGAGGCAGTCCGCCTCCATCTTTGCCTCCTCCATGCTGCCTGGGGCAGAGGAGGAGGAGGCGGTGACAGCGGCGGCGGTGGCAGGACTGGGCTGGGGCCGGTCCTACCGCCTCCCCGGGCCGCATGTGGCCCGCGGGCCGGGTGTTGCCGACCCCTGAGCTAGGGGATGCAGAACACAGTGTGTAAAGATTCAGCTTTGTCCTCTTAGAGAAGTGAATAGCCTGGGGATTAATGTGGAACAGCTACCTCTATTTCTTTACAGCATCTGCTGAGATAGTTGCCTCACTCTGTCCAGGGCTGGCCCTATGCTTTCTAATGTTCACAGATTTTTTTCCCCCCAGTTCTAAATCACTTTGAGGCATTGATTTGGATTTACCAGGTTAGTTTCCATTCACCAAAGTGTACTCAAGTGGGCAATTTCTATTTTCAGTCATGGGGAGTGTGTGTGTGTGTGTGTGTGTGTGAGAGAGAGAGAGAGAGTGAGAGAGAGTATTCCTGGCAACATAGTAAGCTCCAGTTGATCAAAAATTTGCAACCATCAAGATAGGGAGCCAAACCGATGGTATGTGACTCAGGCGGTCAATTAAACGTAAAAAATAACAAATAGCAAATACATTTGTGAGTCTGCCGGCTGAAATGTGTTCACCTTGTGTGGATCCGATGCCAATTTGCCTCAAGTAAGACTGGGCATTGGATCAGTCTCCTAACCTATTTGCTAAACTGTTACCTTTGCAAGAGTAAATAGCAGAAAATCTTTTTGCAAACAAATTTGCAAGTAGCAAAAGGTGTTGTCACTAGCAAATGTGTTCACAAAGAATTTATGTAGATCTACGCATTACCTCAAATGACATCCCTTCCCTGGTCTGTTGCTTCTGAAATATGCATCCCAGTGGTTTCCTTGGCAACTGGCATGCAACAAGCATTTTATCCATGCAGTAGCTTTAAACACCAGACCCTTTTTGGCTGCATCCTTGAGATATGGTTAGAGACCTCCCAATTGCTAAGCAGGGTTAGTTGCAAATAATGTTTGCATTTATGCACCAAGTGACTTTGAGTGGCTCAAGATTCATGGTTATAGCATAGTAAATATGAAATATTGCTACTGGCTGTAAGAGCATGATACTTCTATAAGTGCGCGCGCGCACACACACACACACACACACACAGAGAGAGAGAGAGAGAGAGAGAGAGAGAGAGAGAGAGGATCCTTCCCCCCATCCAACCCATTGGTGGGCAGTGAGGCATTCCTTTTTTACTTAATGTAAGAGCTATTTATTTAGTATAATGTATTTTTTGTGAGTGAGTAATTAAGTGAACTGGGAAGAAACTCAAATCAAGCATGGTGAACACATGGCTCACCATGATAGGCACAGACTAAGCCTGAGTTGAGATCACTGGAGCTCATAGAGCACCAGATTGAATTCCTATCCCTCCTGACATTAATCTTTCAGTTTCAGAAATCACATCTGAATTTATCTTCATTTTTAAAGCTGGACTTTAAAGTTAGTGCTGCTTTAAGTATCTCTCTATTTCCCTCCAGCTCATGCTAGTAGCAGAACTTGACTTGGAGCCATTCTCTTTCTAAAATGTCACATGTTTCTTAAAGATAGCACAGCCTAGATTGCCTTCAACCAAATCTGGATCATGAACATTACAAATCAATGAACAGTTTCTTGCAATTAATTCATTTTTGCTGTAATAAAGGCAGATGTGCACTGTGGGATGTGATAGCTCAAGTGTTTAAGACGCTGACTCTGTTGGTTGCAAGATCTGCAGGTGGGCAGTTCAAGGCCGGGGTGCTGCATGATGGGGTGATTTCCTATCATTAGTACCAGCTTCTGCCGACCTAGCAGTTCGAAAGCATGCAAATGCAAGTAGATAAATAGGTACCACTTCAGTAGAAGGTAAACAGCTTTCTGTGCAATCATGCTGGCCACAAGATCATAGAGTAGCCTCTGGCAATGCTGGCTCTTCGGCTAAGTAACGAAGATGAGCACCACCTTTTGTGGTTGGATATGACTTGACAACATTGTCAATGGGGAATACCTTTACCTTTAAAGTGCACTATAAGATGACAAAGGATTACTTCACTCCTGTTGTAATACAAATCACTTTCATAGTAAGGGGATGTGGCCTTACTAAATAAGGTAGAAGTTTATCATGTGGCCCAAATTCTGGTTCATGCTATGACTTATGTGCCTGCCTTGTGCTGTTTTGTACATGCTGAGAGGATGGGATGTTGAGGTGGTTCTGAGGAGAATGTGATTTTTACCACAGGGTGATGGCTTGTAGCTTTCAGATTTTGTTGCTGTTGTGTGACTTCAAGTCATTTCTGACTTATGACGATCCTAAGGTGACCTTATCAGGGGGTTTGCTTGGCAGGTTTCTTCAGCGGGTTTTTGCCATTGCAATCCTTTGTGGCTGGGAGGGTGTAACTTGTCCAAGGTCAACAAGTGGGTTTACATCACCAAGCTGGAATTCAAATCTTGGTCTCTAGAATCATAGTTCAAGATTCAAACCACTACACCATGCTGGCTCCTTAACTTTCAGATAGGTTTTCAAAACCTCTCTGCAGATAAAAAGTATTCCAGTTCATTTTCAGGAATGGAAAATTAAAGTTACTTTTAAAAGCTTATAGTCATAATGGAAATTAACTAGCCTTTGAAGCCTTGAAGCCATAACAGCAACTAATTACTTATTAAAGTAACTTCTTAACCACTGCCTCACTCACCACTCCCTGCATTTCCCATTTTTTCATATCTGTGAGTGAGGGGGGGGGATGACATATGTTGCCATTGACACATGTAGGTATAAACTGAGTTGAGATCCTGTCAAGATCCAGTTTCTTTCCTTAATATCCGGTTATCTGACTTTTCTTTCCTTGTGTGGACAACAGGTTTTCCTGCCAAGAGAAAATGGTAATGTGGTAGCTGGAACTAATGAGAGTTATAGTTCAACGTTAGAATGACCCCAAGGCCTTCATTTCTGCTTTATATACTGAGCAATGTCTTCACAGAGTGGCAAACTACATGTTACAGCATGGCTGTATCTAATGATAGTTCAACCATTCCCCCCCCCCCTTTTTTTTTTGAACTGGATGCTTTGAAGCAGAGAAACCTTTTGTGATATTGAGGTTAACATTCCTTACACAGGATGATTTGCACCCCTAAATTACTTAAGAACCCTTGGCATGGTCCCTGACTGTGTTTACCCCATTAAAATGTTTTTAAAATGCCCCATTTAAAATGTTTGCATTGATCCATGGAGTTTGTGCCTGCGTGAAAGCACCATAACAGCTAATACAGGTCTAAATCCAGCTGTTAGCTCTAACACTTATGTAATTTTCATTGATTCAATGGATTTACTCTAGTTGGGACTAACAATTAGATTGAAGTTATGGTTGTTACAACCTGTGGCAAAGTGATCTATGTGCTTGTTGAGTTCAGTATGTTGAATAGATATGATTAAGAATTGCTTTGGAAATGATGACATGCATCATGATGGTAAATGTCACTTTAAATATGAGAAATGTCCAATTTATTTTTGGTTTTATACTTAGATTCCAATTTTGAGTGGAGATGAATCTGTCTTAATCTGGGGTTGACTTTCCCTGTAATTATTGTACAGGATGGTTGTCAGACTGTTCATCAAATGACTGTTATACACTACATTGAGGCCTTTGAAACTTAAATGCATCGTGAGTGTTATTTAAAAACCTAGAAATGTATGCTTTTATGTCCTTGGAAGGAAATCAAGGAAATGTTTGATACATAATTATGGGAACTTGGGAAATGTGGCAATCAAAATATTTATTGTGGGAATATCCACATGTGTTTATAGGAATTCTCTTTGAGTAAAGTGGCAACATGGTGAAGTATACCACACCAGAAGAGCCTGCAGGCAAAGGATTGTTCAGTAAAAAAATCCAGATGTTCAAGTTATTGTAAGGCTTCCATTGATCTATTTTACAGGCAACTGAATGTTATCCTGGCCCTCACAGCCAAAACTTCCTTCTAGAATATCTAATTAAACATTGTAATGTATTGTTTATTTTCATTGTCGCACCTTCGGTCACATCAGTACTATTGTCTTCTACAAGATTTCTTTCCTTCTCCAAACTCATTTCTGTAGTCATCTTTGTTCTTTGTTCTGAGGTATTTTAATACTGATAGAGCCCTACTTTATCTATGATGCTATGATTCTAAGCCCATTTTTGAAAACTTCGGTTTCATACTCATTTATTATGTGCACTTGGACCTAGTTTGCGAAGCTAGGCTCTAGACTGCTTTGACCTGTGATCCACCCAGCCAAACTCATCCCAGCAGACTGTGATGTCATCCCAGAGTGAAGGAAGCATGCGTAGCCACTCTTTGAACTTTATTACATGAAGCTAGTAATTCCAAATTATAGTAGGATATAGTAGCATCTTTGGTGCTGTATGCAGTAGGATAATAGTGTCTTTATCACACAACATCATGCCTATCTTATTGCCGCTTTGAATTTCAATCATTGCTGGACTGTGCCTTTTCACTGATGGGAAAAATTCATCAATAGCTCCCAATAGCACTGCTTTTCCATAGGATGGATAGACATAGTCATAGGTTACTTTTGCTGCAGTTCTGATATTCTGACAGTCACATGGAGTGAGTGATGGTGATTCTCCTCCTCTTCCATTCTTTTCCCTTCTCCCCCTTGCTATTCCCAAGCAGGCATACATGCAGTGTGTAGGGCATACATGGGGAGGAAGGTGGGGTTAGTGAGGCGACGTGGAAGACTGAGCACAAGACCATGGATTGCTAAAGCAACATAAGAGCACAATTGCTAGGAAGTGTGATAGTGATTGTTTCCAAATCAGTATGTTCCTGTTTGCTTCAACAATGTGATTGAAACAATTCAATAGCCTAGTGTGGTAAAGTCTTTTCTGTAAGGCTAGAGGTATTTATTTATTTAGTTCATTAGTTGAATGTGTGTGCATGTGTGCATGCGCACACATGTGCACCTTTAAGTTGCCTGTTGATTTATGGTAGCCCCATGAATTTCATAGTTTTTTCTCAGGCAGGGAATACTCAATGTGATTTTGGCAATTATATCTTCTGAAATATAGCACACAGCACCTGGTATTCATTGGCAGCCTCTCATCCAGGGCTAATCCTGCTTGGCTTTCCAGATCTGACAGGATTTGGTGCCTTTAGGGTTTTTTAGGGCATTTGAATATTTATATCCCTCCTATAGTCAGAGATCTCAGGGCAGCATACCATAAAACCAGTATTGTTGTTATTGTTGTTTCTGACTAATGGCCACCCAAAGGCAAACCAATCGCAGGGGTTTCTTGTCAAGTTTCCTTAGAGGAGGTTTGCCATTGCCATCCTCTGATGAAATTGTGTGACTCTGATGAGACTGTGTGACTTTGCCATCCTCTAATGAAAGTGGGTTTCATGGACAAGCAAGGATTCAAACCCTGTTCTTTAGAGTCATAATCCAATGCTCAAGCCACTACACCATGCGAGAAAACTTTAAAACAATAGGAAGAATTTTAAAAATCCCATTAAACCATTTATCACTTAAGACCATTTCAAACCAGCTTGTTTAAATCATGTGCAAATGGGATACATCAATTAAGCTCCAAAAGGCTTTATTAAAAACAATAACAGCTTCATGAAACCCACCCATGTTTTGACTTGGCACTGGAATGACATCATTGTTGGTGCCAACTCGGCCTCTAAAGGGAGAATATTCCATATCCATAGTGTTACAGCCAAGAAGGCCCTTTCTCCTATGTCCACCCACAGTATATTGCCCCTACCAGTGGACACACATGTATACTTGTCTAGAACATGTCATTCCAGCTCCTCAGTAAACAGCTACAGGTTTATTCAGGATTGTGATTATGCTGTATATAGATTTTAAATTCTCTTCCCCTTACTGATGTCATCCTGGATTCTTCTTCACTTTCTCCTGCTCCACACCAGTCACAGTCAATGGTCATTCTGGGGGAGGCACACAGCAGCTAAAGGGAGGTGGGTTGGAGGATGAGGGAGGAGACACTGTATAGTTTCACCTGCTGGAAATTTACACTACATATTTCTGCACTAGGATCTGTTACCTATTCAAGTCACAGGAGCCTTGTTTCATATTCATCTAGAATCCTACTGCCATTCCCTTAATGATAAGTAGGAATATTTTTGCCCTCAACTTGCCTAGGAGGATAGTGGAATGAAAGTGGAGGTAAACATGCTCTCTCCTTTCCCTACAGCTCTGAAATAATGGATATAATTGGCAGAGCCATGGGCAAGAGTGCCTATTTAAATCAGCATCCCTTTAGCTATTTTTGATCTGACATAACAATGTTACCACCTAGGCCAGAAACAACATGGAATTAGCTAATCGTCCATTACGTAGGTAGTTTAGTTTGCAATTACTTTCAAGAACCTTGTTCTTTGTTTATTAGACTGTGGATCTAATATGTGCAGTTTGACTGATCACACAGGGAAGTAGCCAAGGGGGGGGGGCTGTCTGTGGGGTCCGCCCCCCTTTCGTTAGATAAAATGAATGGTGCGTGCTGCCGCACGGTCGCACCCAAGCTCCATTATAATGGTGGCACTTAGCCTGGACCCCCTCCCTTCCCAAAATCCTAGCTATGTCTCTGGATCACATGTGGCATGTACTGCAGATAAATGAGAAGGTAAGTTAAGGTATCCTGGTGAGCATTGTGATCCAGATGGATGAGTACGTTTCATTGTTCCAATCTCCCTCACATTGCTCATGACTCAGGATGATATGGGAAAGGGCCTGGAGGTGGGGAATTTTCACATTGCACATTCACTAGTGGATTGAGGTGGAACAGTCAGGCTGGTTGGGTGCCCTTGTCTTATAATATAGGGATTCACAAGTTGGCTGACTGAGCTCCAAGAAGCCAGTTGTTGTTGCCTATTGAGTAGTGTCTGGAAAACTTACTTTTTGGTCTACAACTTCCAGAATCCCAGAATTTGAAATCCAAAAATGTAATCTTTCTGAGCTCGGTCCTTATGCAGATGATGATTTGTGGTAGCCTTTCCCATCCACTTTTCTAGTTTTGAACTGCCTGCTCCAGAGTTAGCAACAAATACGTAAAAGAAATAAATTTGTAGCCCTCATTCCTAATATTATTCTTGTGTCTTTATGGGAAAAGAGTGTTTGTAAGGTATGCAATAAGCATACCTTAAAGAAGAATTACTTGGGAAGCTTCTAAGACTCAAGCAGAGAATTGTTCCAAATTGAAAGCAACTGGTAGCTCTCCAGCAATGATTTACTGTATGGTAGTGGTTTGGGATTTTTCTTTTCTTTTCTTTTTGCTTGTTTATTTTGTTTTCCTTTGTGCATTCTTTCAAGCCACAAAGCTATGTGCTACTTGGTGACTGAATGTACTTATACTAATGGGACATTTAATTTTGGGCTCTTCTTTTCTGATCCTGGCTGAAACCCAAGCTTTACATCTTCTGGTTGCAGGATTCCTTTCTGCAAACTTTGCTGTTTGCAAAGGACTCTATGTAACTTGAGCCTAGTCCCATTTCCCAGCAGACAGCAAGTTAAAGATCTTCATGAAGGCCAGCTGCAGAGACAGGTGCTATTCTCCTTTCCTTTCCTTTCCTGTCCTTTATGCCTGCAAATGAGCTTTCTCATTTCTTTCTAACAACACTATGAGGCAGGGACGCAGCCAGGATTTTGGGAAGGGGGGGTCCAGCCTAAGTGCCACCATTAAAATGGGGCTTGGATGTGGCGGCGCAGCGGTACACACCATTCATTGTATGTAGCAGAAGGGGGGGGGTCTGGACCCCATGGACCCTCCCCCCTTGGCTATGTCCCTGTATGAGGCACTGAAGGAAACGGGTGGACTTTATAATAAATAATAAATAATAAAACTTTAATTTATATCCCGCTTTTTGTTACCACAATCATAGCAGCGTACAACCTTTAAAAAATACAATATATTCAATTTTCATCCCTCCTTAAAAAGGATTAAACAATTCTATCCATTAAAATTACAGACAATAAAATCTAAAAACAATAATATAATAATAGAAATGCTCCAATTCACACAGTGTTGATATTTTTTTTTTATTATGGCAATTACACCTGCTCATATCCTTGTGGGTGCTATGATTTGCTGCCATTCCCAGGAACTGCATATCAGGTTCCATTTACAGTTCAGCTATTCAGGCTCCTTGCAGGTTAGACCTTTGAATATAAGGAATCTTGCTCAGCTGAAATGGGGTGAGGGAGTGGGGAGGGATGGGTCTGTATATGAATAACTGCCAAAACTCTTCTAAAAATGTGTGAGTGTTGATCTTCTGACCTCACTTTTTGGCTTGGTCCAATCTGGAGATTAGATGGCAATAGGACTGTGAGCCAAACTGGTGTAATGGGACACTCTGACAGGGCAAGTTATGGCATGGGGGTTTCACAGAGGCTTCAGAATAACAAACTCAGCACTTTGGAGCTGCTTCTAATTTGCAAAGAACTTTTCCAGAGCATTCATTATGCTCTGTTCTGCAGCAACTGTCCTATTGCTTTTCCAGGCAGAGCTGAATTAACAACAATGGGGTGAAACAGATGGGCCAAATAAAGTGGTTGCTACCCATTTTGAAGGTGGTAGATAATGGACACCTCCAAAGTGGAAAACTGGATTGAAGTCATGCTCTATGGCTAAAAAATGGAGCAAAAAGAAGCCACGATAGCCCAACTCAAGGTAGAAAGTTTTTGCCTTCAACCCTGCATATAAATGCCTAATGTTAACCCTAACCCTAAAGCTGCATATAAATGCACTGGTGCCAGTGCACATTTAAATGGGATGGATCCTCCAAGCAGTCCTGAGCATGTGCCACATGTATCATGGGATGCTGAAACTTTCTCTGTTGGATGTTCTGGTGGTCAAAAATTATATATGTGACTTTCACTTTCAAACTGAACCCCCACAGACCCTCTTGCACCATTGTTTTCAGCTTACCACTCTACATGCACACCACTGTCCTGATGCACTGTCGAGGCCTATCACCCACACTGGCCAGAATGGCAGCTGCATTCATGAGCCAGGCAAAAAGAGGGAGATTAGTGTCTGGTCCTCTGCAGAGACAGCTAATCTCATAGTCATACAGTATGAGGAGATTTTACTATGTAGCAAGAACCCTAAGCAACCCCAGCATAATATTAAGATGTTTGATGAGGTGGCAGAAGCCATGAGGGCCAAGAGCTATCAATGTCTGGGTCAGGAGTGTTGCATAAAGAGCAAATGCTTCAGGTCAGACTAACAAAAGGTGAAAGCTCACAACACATGCAGTGGCTGGAATGCTTCCACCTTGCCCTTTTATACCTTGCTCCACACTGTCCTTCATGGGGATTCCAGCATATGACCCAGCAGAGTGGGAAACAGTGCCAAAATCATCCAGGTCCCAGTTGGCTAGATAGCCAGAGCCAAATGCGGGCAGGCCTCCTCAGTCAGGAGGCTCCCAGAGACTCACCCACCCAATTTCTTTTCTCTGATAGCAGTCCAAGGTGTCCTTCTGATCCCACCACTGCCACCAGTATGTGACAGGATGGCAACTATCACACCAGCTTGCCATCTAATTTGTGACGGTGCACTCAAGCTCAGTTCTCACCTCCAGTGCCTTCTACACTAGATCTCTCTCTACATGCTAGCCCTCTGGATCTCCAATTTCCCACCTCCAGGGTGGGCACCAATCACTAATTGACAACCATACACCCACTATCTGATGTGTCACAGACCTAAAAGAGTTTTCTCTCTATTGGTAGAATTTTGAATATGTTTCTTTAAGCACTTCAGACAACTGTTTGTTGAAGAAACAAAAGGACTTAACAAATCAAGTTGAATACAGTATCTTTCTTAGCGGAAGGTGTTCAGGATGGGTATGGTGTATAAATACTTCAGTGGTAACACAGTTTCTTTTGCTTATCTTTGTAGGTGTCTCTTTATAGCCTTATAAATGTTTCTTTACAATCTAAGGTGCCCTTTTGAGGGTGTAAAAAGGAGCTGCTTTTTGCGGCTCCTTTTTGTGCCCTCGAAAGACCGGATTGGGCTGTGGTGTAAGGGGTAGTCTGTCAAGCCCTTAAGTTTTCACAGAACCTTTATCTGTCTTCTGTATCTTTTAACCCTTTTGGTTATCTGTAACGCCACTAGTCACTCCACTAGTCACAATCTTCTGCAGGATATTATCACAACAATTTAATTAAGAACTTTCTTTGTCTCTATCTCAGATACCTGAAAACCCTTGCCAACTGCCCCTCACAGCATCCTATACTAGCATCAGTGGCTCTTAACCCCTCAGGGTACAACAAACATCTCTCTATCTTGTGTACTTTAATCCCCTTCTAACTGCACCTCATACCAGTCTCCCTCAGACCCCTCGCTGCCAAACACCTCAGGGTAAAATAAAACTCTCTTAGGTGGGTTACAGACAGCCTGTTTGGGGTGGCCTGCACCTGCCCCTTTCCCCACTGTATTGGGGCCTCAGCTGCCAGACCGGCAGCCTCTGAGGCCCCAATCCACCGCTTTGCAGGCCGCGGGGAAGCGGTAAAAGGCCGCTTCCCCGCGGCCTGGAAAGGGGTGTCCTTGGGGCTTCAAGCCCCAAGGACACCTGGCGGCCCCTTTCTCCTCTGCGTCGCTGGGCGTAGCCATGTAAAGGCTGCACCCAGAAACACAAACCCCAGAAGGAGCTCCGTTTCGGCGCAAAGATGTCATGTCCGCGCCGCTTCATTGAAAGTAATGGGACTCGTGCTTGTTGCACAGTGCCATGGTCACACGCCCCATTACTTCTTCTGGCGAGCACGGGGCTTATTTCTGGTGCAGCTTCCAGTGTATGCTGTAAGTCAGGTATGACGTGGACACATTGTATTACTACTACTACTGCTTATCTGTTGTCTGTGCCTGCAGGTGTTGGTTTTGCTAGTGGGGGCTGTGGTAGCACATCTTACCAATGCTGTCACAATCTGCACCTGCAGATTGAAGGATGAGAGCCAGTGCAGCCCACACAAGCAACATGGCATCCATGATCTAGCTAGCTGGACCTTTTATACGGATGTGTGTGGTCTGCGTGTTAGGGTGCAAAGGGTCAGATGGATCCATGTATGGAGGTGACAATGATACATCTGGGGCTGTGGTTCCATATCTGTATGATCGTGCACATCTATCAGAGAGGCAGAAAAAAGATTAACAAATTGCTGCAGCTGTTCACTCCAGGCTGGTGCTGTTGGGCCATGAACATTCAGGCCGTCTTGGGAGTGGCCAGTGTGGGCAGCAGGATTTCTACCCGCTTCCAGAAGGTGCAGGTTTGAGCCTCTTTTTTCTGCCCATCTGTTATGGGCCATTTTGACAGAAACATATGTAGGAAAGCCTCATAGAATAGACTGCAGTATTCATCTGTAAGTAATCACTATCCAATGGCAGCTGGTTGTTTCCATGTCAGTAGAATGGTGAACTAGCTCCTGGTTTTACTCCAGAGTTTATGGCAGCTCTTCAGCATGCTGAACCCTGTTCCCCAAAAAGAATCAGCACCATGGACAGGGACTTAAAATTTGAACTAAATTTGGGGTAGATTCATTGCCCCACTGATGGAAGCCACCAGCTACCTTTCTTGAAGTGGAATCTCTCAGCCAGTCAGTGTTAGTGGAAAGAGAGAAGTGGAATGAGAGAGTATAGTTTTTGTTCTTCTATAGAAGAAGGGTAGTTATTAAATTGAACTGCATTTTTAAAATGCAACAGCATGAAAAGGCAGTACCTGAACCTAAGATCAAATAGAATTTAAACCTATTACACACAGCTTTTGCACATATTTCTCAAGCTATAATCCTGTATACATGTACCCAAGTGAGTCATTTCAGTCTATGTGATGAACTTCTGACTAGTCATGTGTGACAGTGTAGTGTCAGTTTTGCTTGATAAAATGCTAGGACCGATGGACATACCTATTTCATCAACATAAGGTGAACTTTAGCAACCACCCCAGGTTTGTGATATATAAGAGATCTTTTTCTGTGAATGGATTTGTCAACAATTAACTGTCATTGCTGTAAACATGTACCCAGTAAGGTTCAAGACATAGGCCTGAAAGAAACAGCCAAATAAAAAAAGCTTCTGGCCATTTTGGGGGCATGATGTTCAGATGATGCATGCCCCTAAAGCGGATGGAAGCTGTGTGGAGATCGCACCAAGATGGGAAAAGCCAGCACAAAAAGAAGTGTCAAAAAGCTGCTCCTGTCAGTGGTTCGTTCAGGACCATGGCAGCAGTCTGGTTTGAGAGTGGGATGTTCAGTTGCTGTGGTCTCCTCCTGACCATGTCCAGAGTGGCCTCTGGCTGCTCCTTTTGGCCAGCCTGCTTCACTCCTCAGATGTGCAGAGGTTCAAGAGGCTTACAGGGAAAGGGCACATTTGTACAAGCTCATTATATGCCAGTCTCTGTATCCCGGATCTGCATAATGCTTGCAAGATATAACAAGAAAAATAAGGATTCCAGAGTCATAGTCTCAGTGAAGGCTGAGTATTGGTTTTTCTTCTTAACAGACTAACATCTGTTATTTTCTCTCTTCCCAACCCACAATATAATTAAAAATTCCAAGAGGTACATAGCATTCCTCAAGATGTATCACATCATTCCTTGGTATGATCCAGAGGAAAATGTGTTGACAGGTTTGGAATTTACCCTTTTTGACTGCTAATTATAGAAATAGTGGTGTATACAATACTGTTGCTAATGCAATATTGGTTTCACCAATATGGGACAAGTATGTGGAAGGATATAATTATTCTGTGCAATTATTAATCGCTTGTGAAACACACACACACACACGCAAAACTAAGCAATTTATATTAACATTATCAAGTAATTTGAACATTTAATTGAAAATTATGTATGATATTGCATAAAGATGTATTCTGCTGCTTCAACATGGAATGAAGGTGAGGGCTTGAAGACTATACCAGCAAAAATACAAAATCTGGCACATTCTACCAAGTTGCTAATGCTTTGACTAGAGCCTTGATGCTGACTGCTTATCTGCTGTCTAGTATCAACCCAGTTAAACATGCTCATCACCAGAACATGAAGAACTGACCACAGTAAATATGAAGACAATCATGGTATAAAATATCTGAAGTTTCAATTGATGGAGAAGCCACATAGATCTTCAAGATATTCAAAGTGTTCTTCCTTTGTGATTGTTAGACATACCAAGAATATTTTCAAATATTCTCATCCTTGATGACAAATTGACAGTAGTGTTCTTGTGTGTGTGTGCATGCAAACATACAAACACTCTGCACATTAAACATAGCATTTTGGGGGGGGGTCATGTTTTTTCACAATATCCTCATTTAATTTGGTGCACAAATATCCTTCACAACATTTTACCAAAATATCCCTCCCAAAATCATGATGGTTGTTCTGATCTCAGAATGGGCAAATAATGGAGGTTGCAGATGCATAAGCAGCCCAGTGGGACACCTACGCACACAGCCACCATAGCATAGGGACAGAGGATTCCAGATCTTTCCAGAAGATCCAGAGCAACAAGTAAGTTTTTTACTCCATTGTAAGCATGTTATGCTCCAGTTTTGGTGTGGGACATGCCGAACATGGTCTGGATTGCCTACACAAGAACAAGGGTTTGGGCCATGAACTGTCCACCTAGGACAGTATCAGAACTTTGCAAAGGAAGCGCTGTGCAGAAAAGGCCTAAGACTCCTAAATCCCTTTTATATGTAGTTATCAAGACAGGTGTCATCCTATATCTCTGTGTTTCATTTTTTTCCTGCCCAGGGCCAAGTCTACATTAGGGGACTCCCCAACCTGTTCTGCTCAGACCCACCCTGCTATGTGTTTCTCTGCAGGGACATTGGGTAGATGTCGACATGCATCCCTGCATCCTAATGTTGTTTTGGTCTCCTGCCACCACCTTTTCTTTATCAGCTCCTACTGCCTATCCTTACAGTACCACAGCAGGGTGAGGACATATCACTTCAGGACAGAAGAAATACTTTCTGCTATTTTGGATCTAAGAGAAGACAATAGCAAGCAATAGCAAGTACATTTCTATACCGCTTATCAGTGCACTTAAGCACTCCCCAAACAGTTTACAATATATAAGTTAATTGCACCAACAAGGTGGGTACTCATTTTAGTGACCTTGGAAGGAAGCAAGCCTGAGTTGAGCTTGAGCTGAACTCATAATCCTGTGGTTTGTGAGTGAGTGGTTGCAGTACAGGCATTTAACCATGGTGCCACCATATTTCCATATTGGATATTTTCTCCTCAAATATCCAAAGCAAAACTTCATAGGATCAGTTTATGTATACACTATCTTTATGTATACAACGTATCTGACAGTCAGATTATCACAGTCAGGAAGGATAATGCAGCCATCGTCAACCATCACACAAACAATAAAACAAAACTTAAAAAAAAAAGCCTCAATGATCTTATTCACCACCAGCAGAGTGAAATGTCCTGCTGGAACTGTTGCATAGGACTGGGAGGAGGGAGAATCTGGCCAGCTCTGGAAGTAGGGCTGGCATTCAGTGGTAGCTCATAGGGAGGTCAGAGCTGTGCTTGGGCACTCCACCAATAGGTCAGATAGCCCCCTTGTACTCATGTCCTCTTCAGAATGGTTTGGAAACTGTTTACACATGGAAGCAGTCCAAGATGCCTCATGTGAGAGAAGAAAATGCATAACTGCTCAGGCAAGCAGGGGTTTCCCAAGCAGGATCCAGGCAAAGAAAGGCAGTAACAGTAACATCAAGAGAAAAAGCAGAGAGGCGTGCAGCTAAAACAATACATTATACTCAACATGGATGGCAAGTAACTTTTGTTTAAGTTTTGATTTTACAGACCGCAGGATTTTTGTCTCTTAGACACTGCCCAAGTCACCAAAGCTTTCTTAAAAATTGCTCCACAGTGCAATGCCCCACAAATAGGAAGATTGGAATCAGTTTCTCTTGATGCAAGGTATGTCCAGTGCATTTTGTACTACTTCACACACAAGATGCCAAAATGTATTACATTTTTCATAGATGTACTCTTCTTAAAAGTATACCTAAATCAATCCCCAAATGTTCATCTTTCCCATGAGATTACTATCCCCATTAGAAAATCCTGATGGCTTGAGGAAATATGAAAAACTTTCTGGTTTTCTCATTATGGTTTTGTATATGAATAAAATCAAAATTTAAATCACTGAATAAATGTTAATATGTTCTTTGTGTGACTGTGATATATGCTGTGCTAGTTTCTAATTTTATTTGGGAACAAGCCTGTAAGAACTGCAAATCTATCCACATGCAGAAGCACAATATGACCCATTTAATTCTAACAGTACACTCAGACAGGAAGAGCTGGACCTTGTCTTGATGGTTAAGAACTGTGTTTAATTTATTTGATGACTTTCTAGGGTCCCCAAGAATACAGTTTCATGACACTATTGTGCAATTGGCAGTTTAGATAACTAGGGTGGTGGTATACTTTGTTCAAAGTAATGAACATTGCTGAACACACTGCCTCAAAGTCCCCTGAGCAGCTTTGAACTGTGCTATCATGATTGCTCCTTGACTTTTCATTAAGCTACTGTTTCTCTCAAGCTGTTCCCTGAAGTGGTGATTGAGAGCAGGATTGTGCCAGTAATATATTGTCATCTGTCAAGGGACTTTCTATTTTTATGGCCTCTTTGAAAGCACAAACTCATGTGCAGTGTGGCCAAGAAAATGGAACGGAACAATTTTTTTTGTTTTGTTCTTTCTAGGTGCCTCAGAAACATAGCTCACAAAAATGAGCCTCCATGGCATCTTCTTTCTTTAGCTTAGTGAATTTCTCCTGTTTAAGTGAAAATATTTATTTCTCAATTGTTGACATGGATGATGTTTGCAAAACTAGCTTGATGGCTTTCCTCCCCATCCACAACTCCCTTCTGCTGCAAAAGCAGCATTGGGAAGTGGTAAATGGAAGTAGACAAATATGTGTGTATGTGCAAAGAAAGAGAATCAACATTTCTTCATTCCTAATTCATCCCACCATACCAAAGTAGGCAAGCAAACCAACAACATGCAGGTATCACATGAGTATCTGTGCAACATGTAGTCTGATCCCATGTAATTGACAACTTTTCTCAAAAACAATTGGAAGTAAAGGCTTTGAAGACATGTGTCTTTGCCTCCTACCAAACATGGCTTGCTTGTGCATTTATTTATTTCTAATCTATTTGTTCTAATTTTATTTTTCTCTCTTACAAAATATTTAATATAATAATATTTATTTATTTATACCTCGCTTATCAGCCAAAAGGCTATCAGAGCAGCTTACAGATTTATATCTCATCCTATGTCACTGGGTCTGAGGTAGCATGCATATGAAAGCAATTTAATCAATCTGAAACCATTTAAATTTTAAAACAATGGACAGAAAAATTGAACAGAATAAAAGGATATTAAATATTTAAACATTTCAAGATCATGCACACTTGCCTATATGTATAAATTCAACAAGGCCCAAAAGTGTTAATAAAATGCCATGTTTTAACTTGGCTATGCAATGAAGTCAGCATCAGCCTCAAGTGGGCCTCCAAAGGGCAGGTATTCAACAACGGGGGTGCCACCACAGAGAAGGCCTTTTCCCATGTCTTCATATAGATTCCTGTTGAGACACAGAGGAGAAACTTTCCTACAGACTTTAGTCCTTGAGAGCAAATATAAACAGGAAGGGGACCTCCTCTAAATGTCAAGGCACAAAGTCATTTGGAGCTTTAAATGCCATCTCAACACATTGAATTTGGACCAAAAACACATTGGCTGCTGGTGCTGGTGCTGGTGCTAGTGCTATTCCTTTAAAATGATGTTATAAAGTTTATATATGATACTGTGCAGCCAATCTAGTTGCAGCATTTGGCACCAGCTGCAGTTTCTGAGTCATCTTCAGGAACAGACCCACTGCTGCAATAGTCTAATAGGGAAGTTACCAATACATGAACTATATCACCGGATTATCTCTATCCAATAAAATGTGTAGCTGAAGGTGGCCTTGGGAATTCTGAGCCACAGAGTCCACTAGGACCTCCAGATCTAGGAGTACTCCCAAGATGCATACTTGCTCCTTCAAAAGGAATACAACCCCATATAGGTTGTTTTTCCAATTCCTGGACTTAGGAACCACTAGTCCAGAAGACATTCCATCATATCAGGATTCACTTTCAGTTTTGTTGACTCTCATTATGGCATCTAGGTATTGGTCCAATGCCTGCACAACCTCAGCTAAGCCCCAAGAATGAAAAGTAGTACTCAGTTTCATCAGTTTACCAGTTCATTAGTCCCCAAACTTCTAACGGCCTCCCCTAGTACTTTTTTAAATAGACATTTAGCTGATTTAACAGAGAGATAGGATGGAGTCCTGTTGCACTTCACAATTTTCTGGCCATATGGCTGAGCAGGAACCTCAATACCACTCCCTGGAGTCAGTTCTGCAGACAGGTGTGGAACCAGTCTAGTAGATGCCATGTCTAATGATATCAAAAGCTGAAAGACAGCACTCTTTTGTCTTTTACCTAGAACAGGTCATCAGTCAAAGCAACCAAAGGTATTTTGGAACTATATCTTGGACTGAAACCAGACAAAAATAGGTCTAGATTATCTGTGTCCTCTGTGAAAATCTGAAGCTGCCCAGGCACCATATTCTCAAGTATTGTGCCCCAGAAGAGAATATTACCAAGTGGACAGTAGTTCTCACACACCTGTGGGTCTACTTTCTAATCTAGATTAATTATAAATGGAACTATAAAGCAGTTTTATATCCCATTTTTCAGTTCATACGAGGTCTCAGAACAAAAATCATGCATTAATACACACAAATATACATAGCAAAACCTGCCAGGAGTCAGTGGCAGAAATAGGTGGGGAGGCAGACTGGGGACCAGCTTGGTGTTTGAATCTCTTCCATCTCTGAATTCTTACTTCAGTGGAACTGTTGTTCTTTGGGGCTTTGATGTGTTCTCAACAAGCTGGTGCTTTTGGTAAAGTATAACTTTTCAGTTAGTACAACAGTCAGCACTTTGGAAACATTCCCTCTGAATTATATGAAAAAAGAATTCCAGTTTCTTTAATCCAACTCATCCGTATCATCAGCACCAATAAACTAAGCTACTTCAGACTCCAGACTCCTGGCTTGCCAAGAACTGGCATTATGCTCGGCGCCAAGTAACTTGTTATAAACAATGAGTAGTTCAGGCCTACATGTGTGCATATTCTTGAAGACTGTATGTGAATGTGTGCAGTTGGCACAAGCCTTTTTGATCCTGCTGTTACATTCTGCATGATGAACTAAGAAAGCTGCTCTATGAAATAACATAATAATGTGTTTATTAGGGCCTTGGCAAAGCATGAATTATTGGAGAACATTTTAAATAGGTTTTTGATCTTCAAGGATACGGAAAGCTAACTTGCCTCAGTGTAACTTGCAGCATTGCCGTAGAGTTTAGGACAACCATCTTCACTTCACTGCACTTCTAACAACCTCAGTTTAATAATTATGATGTGAAGATGCTAGGAGTGTCTAAGTCACTTTAGAATTTTGGAAATCTGCCATCTGGTGAGAAACCAGAAGTCACACACACACAGTTTATAAAATCTACCTATTCATGTTTGAGTTTATAATAAATACTAGTTGATTATTCTAAATGGGATTTTCCAAAACAAAAATTAGTCACTTCCCCCCCCACACCCCAAGATTTCCCAAAACATAAGCTTCTTCTTCCTTGTAGAAATCTCAGAAAGAAATTTGTCTCCCCTGCTCCTGGCCTGTCATGAGATTTCCTCTGGTGAGTTCAAACCTGTGGGAGTTTGCAGCATTAGCTTGCAAAGGGTGAAGAAGACTGGGATTAGAAAGCTGATGGCAATAGCAGTAAAGATGAGGTGCCTGTTTCTGTATCTAAATATTTCATTGCTTCATGTTTAAGGCAATGGGTGCTTTAAGCAAGGCACTGGAACCTACATTTTTCATTCTCCTTGGTATCAGCTGGCAATCTACATGAGATTCTATGACTTAAAATCAAGCATGCTCTATTGCTGTCACTCTCCCAGCAGTCAGTCCTCTCTGCTTGTAATGATCAAGTTTAAGGATGTTGGATAATGATCAAGTATGGATGTTGGAACAATCATTATGAGTGAGGCCCAAACTTCAGAGAAGATGTGGTTTTGAAATTGTCTTAGAGTACATTTGAGGTCATGCAAGCTTCTCCTTTGGAAGTGGTAGGGAAACATACTCCATTATGGTTATTCCATTGAAAGATTCTCATTAAGAATTACCTTGAAATTGCCAACTACACAGATGTTAAGGGCTAAATTAACAAAAGAATTAGCATATGCCAATAATAATCAAGTGCTAAGCAATTAGGGTACTCAGCTATTTTCCCTTGTGCTCACTCATCTTGTTTTTTCTCATAAATGGAAACTCTAATTCTTTGCAAAAATTCCCCTTATTGCTGGGAATTTGTATACATAGCTTGAGTGTTGGACTAGGACTCTAGGAGGCCAGGGTTCATACCCCCACTTGGCCCTGGAAAACCAATGTGTGACATTGGGCAAGTCATACTCTCAGCTACAGAGAAAGGCAATGGTGAACTACCTCTGAACACACATTGACAAACAATCCTCATGATCAGTTTGCCTTAGGGCCAGCATAAATTGAAAACAACTTGAAGACACAAAATAACAATACACATATGCACAGACATAGATTTTTAAAGCTTTGGAAATACAAACCCAAAACCCATGGGATTGAACAGACTAAAATTACTTTCCTGTACCTAATGTTCTTTTGAACTATGACTCCAATCAGCAGAACCAGCACAGACAATGGTGAGGGATATTGGGAACTATTTCAAGGGGGGTACCAGGAGGATATGTATTCAAGGTCAAAATGCTGTGGCCATATACTTAGTTCAGCTACATATGCACTGTGTGTTCCACGCTCCCGCAGCCCACTTTTTATAAAGCTCCTGCCACCCCTGGCCATTGAATTAGTTGCCACACTACTGAGTTTGGTGATGTGTCAGTGACAGACTCTCCCCTTGGAATTATCACTGAAAGCAAGATGAGTGGGGAATGCATATTTTCTTTGAAAACAGAATTGTGTTTCCTCAAAGCTCTCAGGAGCATGATCCTGCTTATAAAACATGGCACACATTCCCTGTGTGCTTTGTTTCTTGAGGGTGGGGGAACAGGGAGACTCTCCTGCTAATACTCTCCCTTTTTCTATCCTGAATCTTAACTTCATTGAATTTCAATGTGTAAGCCAGGGGTTGGCAACCTTTTTGAGCCGGGGGCGGGGTTGCTGTCCCTCAGGCGACTGGGGGGCCGAAGCTGGGGGGTGGAGCTTCGACCCTCCGGGGCGGGGCCACATGCCGGGGGGGGAGGCTTCCCCCCTCCAGGGGCGGGGCCGCATGCCGGGGGCGGAGCTTCCACCCTCCGGGGGCCAGGCCTCCCTATTTTTGCTGGCCCCTGACGGGGCCCTAGGCCCCGTCAGAGACCAGCAAAAAAGCTGGGGGGGGGCCTGCCAGTGCTGGAGGACCCCCTGGAGGGCCCCAGTGACGGCACCGGGACTTCCAGAGGCCCCCTGCCGCCCTGGGAGCCCTCCTGCAGGGCCCCAGAGACAGCAGCGGGCCCTGCAGAGGCCCCCTGCCGCCCTGGGAGCCCTCCTGCAGGGCCCCAGGGATGGCAGCGGGCCCCGCAGAGGCCCCCTGTCGCCCTGGGAGCCCTCCTGCAGGGACCCCTCCCTCCCTCCCTCCCTTTCTTCCTTTCCTTCTTCTTCCCTCTGGCGTCGGAGTTATCAGGGCCTAATCAACACTGGCTGCATGGGGACTCACTTTTCCAGTAACACTTGGGGCCCAGTATGCACACACCGTGCCTTGTCCCCGTCCACCGCAGCCAATGGGTGCATGATACACCAACTGGCTGTGGCAGAGGGGCGGGGCAGGTGCCCACCGGGCTCTGAGCGCTGCTAAGAAATCGAGTCTCCATGCTGCTGGTGCAGATAACAGGCTCCAGTGGCCATGGTGCTGGGGGAGAGAATGAGGGAAGGAGGGAGGGGAAAAATGGGATTTGAATATTTGCAAAATATCGGATTCACAAGGGAGGCCAGGAACCTGTCCCCTGCGAATCCAGAGGGAGCACTCTATTTCTTCCTATGACTTGGAAAATATAATTTAATGTATGTGGGATCTCACTACATGAAAGATAGATAATGACATGTTTGTGGGACTATAATAAACTAATAATCTAGCAATGCCCTAGTTACTCCTCCTAGCCTACTGTCCCCTGAAGTTAATGACTTTGATGGCTGTTGGATCAGGCTCATGAAATAGGCTTTTAAAAAAGAAATACAATGAAAAGAGTTATATCAGAATACTATTATTCCCTCTTTGCAGGCTATTGCTTGTATAGTATTACTTAAGGAAATTCTTTTAAAAAAATGTGTTCATTTCCTTTACTTAAGCTCAGTAACCTCCTGGGAAGCTGCTACAGACATTAGTAGCTCACTCCAAAATAGCTTTGTAGTAAAATATGAGCCCCGAGTTCACTTGTCATATTGATTGAGGATGGATAAATCTAACTTTAATAAACATGTTCTTAAGGAAACTTTACTAGCTCAGAGCTTATGAGAAACAACGGTTGACAAAATCATTCAGTGAAAACAGGAACTACAGGATCAGGCTGCAAACATCTCCACCTAAAAGCTAAGTGGATAGTGTCAGGAACAATCCTTCCATGAAGGAAGTGCCCATTTACAAAACTCCCACTGTGGGCTTCCTTCCTTTCCCTCTTCTGCATTTGATCTGTGCTCAGCTCCACTGGATTTTTTTTATTCTTGATGCAGGATGAAATCCATTCACTCTTCTTCCCATCCATGTGTATCTACATTTTTACATCACAGGTATGGATTTGAGGACCTACTTTTTTTTTTTTTTTTTGCTCTTGGCTCCTTCCAGAAATTATATGAGCTGCCAAAATGTAAAAAACAAAAACCATAAACCATACAGAATGTCTGGAAGTTGGCTTATGGATTTCAAGATATATATATATATATATATATATATATATATATATATATATATTTGGTGTTAAACAGTGCAGGACACACAGTGACCAATACTGTGGCTCTTTGAAATGCCCAGGACAAACAATTTACTTCTGCCAAAAGAAGCATAATCCAGAAGACTCAGGGGCCAAATGACTTAGCTTGGGGGACACAGGTGACTCTACCAGATTGACAGCCCCATTAATTTCATGTATTGTTTTAATGAATTTTCTTCCTTGACTAAAATGCATTTAATCATATTTTTGGTACAAATCTGAAATACGATGTACACATTCAGTACATACTATTCAAGTGCATTTTTTCCCCAAGGGACTTCTGCAGGACATATTAATATAAAGATTGTGAAACATAAACTGCTTCTGTCCTGCAGTGAGGGGCTGTACAGACTGCCCCTAAGGGGCAGCCTGTAACCGCCCCTTTTATTGCCAGATTGGGGCCATGGTAACCACACACTGTGGCCCCAATCTGGCCTTTCCATGTTGAAAAAAGGAGCTGCAAAAATCTGCTCCTTTCTGCATCACGGAAAGGGCACCATAGCCACCATGGTTTTTCTGCATTCCTTTGTTGCTGTGTCATCTGGACACAACACCAGAGGAACACCATGACGCCATCCGCTGTGTGGTGCAGTGCACAACATCACACCAGCATAGGAGTGAAGTTTGCAGTGAACACCACACCCCCATGATGGCCTTAATGGCCGGTCTATACAGCCCCTGAGTACCCAAAAAGGAACAGGTCAATAAATGCAAAACAGGTCCATCAGCAGTGATTGCTTTCACATCCTTGTTTTGTACTCCAAACAAAACTTTAGAGTCACTGCTTGGTATCCAAACAAAGCAATAATTCAAGGCTTCTGGTTCTTTCATGGATTGCTATTCAATCAGCGAGATTTAAACACAAGCATAACCATCTCATTGACATCAATGATTCCTAACTGTGCTTAACTTAGGCTGGACTGTCCCCATTAAGTTTTATCATGTCATACATACATACATATAACACACACACACATCATTTATTGGTTTGCGGTTTAATGGAGTGTGCAACTGCTAAAAATGTACATTGGACAAAAATAGTCTAGTTATCAGGAATTAAAATTCTGGATTTTATTCCCCTATATTTAGGAATATGGCGAAAGGAAGGGATTTCTTCCAAGTTTTGTATAATAGTCTCATTTCCTGCCTGGTTTTAAGCTTCTGTCTCACATTATATAAAAGCAAAATCTCACTCTCTGCTGCCCATTACTTCAGTATGTCCATCTGAAACATGTGTCAGGAAGCAAAGAAATTCTTTGTAATGACCAGATTCCGCACCTGACGACCCCCCCAAACCTCATCCCAGGCAAGACAAATTTCAAAGTAAATAGAGCACAGAGAGGAACCAAAACAAAAAATCCTTTCAATGAAGTGAATGACGTATTATTCTACTATGACTGTAGAAACCAGGAAACATTTGGATTTAATTCACATTTGGATGCAGTCCACTAAAATTCAGCTGAATGTAAGTCTTCAAGCAAATGAAACTCATTTCCTATCCACGAGCCTGGCAAAATGGACTGTGTTCTTGAGTGTTGCGCCTTCTTCAACAAAGTTAGGTGGGACTACTATTTAAGATGTGGATGTACATTGAACTGCAAATCCTCCCCCCACCCCTGCATGATTAGTCTGCCTGTTTGTCTTTGACTATGATTAAATTGCTGGTCTGGTAAGCCATCATTAGTGAACATAGGAACATAAAAAGCAGATATTAGTATACCCTCCAGTACATCAATGTGATGCTACCCAGATGTTTTGAACTACAAATATCATTATAGAATAATAGAATCATACAATAATAGAGTTGGAAGAGACTGCAAGGGCCATCCAGTCCAACCTCCTGCCATGCAGGAAATCCAAATCAAAGCATCCCCAACAGATGGCCATCCAATGTTGAGGAATGCAAGTATATATCATTAGAGAAAAGTTTGAACATCAGATGTTGGGGATAATCTATGATAAAAATAAAATCATCTATCTTTTGGGTTTCTTAGAAACATCTTACATGCTACATCCTGGGCTGGATAGACCTATGATCTAATCCAGCTGACCTCTTATGATTTTCATAGGTATTTCTATTAATTTAGGGGTGGAATTCTATATTCGTTCATTGTGGACTATGCCCCACTTGAATTCAGTGGTGATTATATGCACACAGTTGCTTTGCTGTCAAGGAAATGTTTATAAATACTATTTCATCACTGCAAAATCTGGATGGCTTACAAGGATGGCTTGTATTTTGTATGCTATATGCTATAAACCCCACATTATAGGCAAGTGCAATGTCACTTAAAAATACATTCTTCAGCAACAGAAGAAAATATATATTTTTCAGTTCAAGAACTTGTTTGCCAAGTTTCATAGAAGAGCAAATTTTATGGCTGAGTTACAAACCTCTGAAAATAGGGGTTTATAATAGAAACACTGACACAACGTTAACTATAGTAGCACAAACAGGGCAGCTATAATATACACTAGAAATAGAAAATAAGATTAGAGATGACATTTTGGACATGGGGCCTTCTTCAGGCTGTGGGAAAAATAGCTTGTGTTCTATTTTTTTTCCACAGCCTGAAAAAGGTCTCCTGGACCAAGTGTCACCTCTAATCTCATTTTCTGTTCCTATCATTTATTTAATTAACCTATTTTTATTATTGGATTTTTAAATGATTGAGACAACTTTTAATGCACATCAAGATTTCCCCTGTTTGAGATCTTTGAGTGTGGTGGGGCCACATGCAAAAGAAAGTTCATCTCCATTGGAAAAGGGCATGTAACGGGTATGTAGTTGTTCAGATAGCACTTCTGAAGTACTGCTGCCCTTTCTTTGCTATCATTGCATATGCAGCAACTAAACTCAAGTTCAAGATATTTGACTAGAGGCAACACTGGATACTGAACACCCTTCAGACAATGATATCTGTGGTGTAAGCTTCTGAGTGTATAAAAGTTACATTCTCATCAAAATGCCTACTAAATTTATGAGAGAAGGTAGCTGAGAGTTTTTCTCCTAGTCTTTCAGAAACTGATCCCAACAGGCTTATAACCATTCATCTCAACCTGAGTGACAGGTTGAGGATAAAAAGTGGAGGCAAGACTCTTTGCTTTTTTGGTCCAACCTTGCTGCTGCATAAGAAGCACAATGAAGATTCCTTACTATTACTAATAATATTGATTTCAGGTTCTATGCTTCCTCCAGTCTAGCTGGTATCCTGTAGATATGTGAACAATGAGTATTCCAGGCTCTACAGCACCAGAGTGAGTGCTTGGAAGCAATTTTATCCATAGCCCATTCACGTTCACTGTTCCATTGTGAGACAAAGGCCTTGAAAGCCTGTGTATCAACTGTATCAGCCACATGATTTCCTAGAACATTTAGGGATACTTTGGTTCCCATAAGTCTCCAGAGGTGAATCATCTTAGTTGGTCACCCAATCCAGCAGAGAGGGTCTGGTCCCCTCACACAATACTGATAATTTTATGACAACAGATTATTGAATTCTACCCACCAAACCAGACCAACCCACTCAAGAGCAAAAATCAGGTTCAGGGCATGTCCCACTATGTAAATCAGATCTGCAATGTGCTAAGACTGCCCCACACTTGTTATGGGAGCCATTAAATCCTAAGTGTGCCTCACAAGGACACCCTTGCTGTGGATGTTGATGTCCCCCAAAACTACAAGCAGTGAGTTCCTTCTCATCACCTCTAAGATCACATCAACCACCTTGGGGAGAAAAACAGTTGAGTAGTGAGGTTGGTGGTATCTTTGGCTTCATTGGCTGCTTCTACACTGCAGAATTAGTGCAGTTTGGATGGGTATCAACACAGGAAGCATTTGCGAGTAGATAGGAGATGAATGATAACTGGTTGAGGTATAAAGATATAGTAAAAGTAAATGAAAAGAAAGAGATAATATTGAAAACAAGAGAGGAACTTATTAAAGAAAAGATTGAAATTAATTGGTATAGTTATTATCAAATGTATACCAGATTTAAGGAGGATATGAAAACAAGGGGAATAGAATTGAAAAAAAACAGAGATAGATGAGATTATAATGGAGGAGGAAAGGAAAAAAATATCTAAGTTTTATAAGTTGTTTAGAGAAAGGGAACTGGAAAAAGAGCCCATAAAGCAGTATATGGTAGATTGGGCTAAAGATTTTGGACATGAAATACCTTTAGAAGCTTGGGAAAAAGCTTGGTCCAGAACAAAATCCTTTACAAAATGTCAAGATTTAAAGGAAAACTTTTTGAAAATAAGCAATAGATGGTATTATACACCTGCCAGATTAAAAAAATGTTGAAATTGGAATCAGACAAATGTTGGAATTGTCAAAAAGAAAAAGGATCAATGGTACATATGTGGTGGAATTGTGAAAAGGTGAAAGAATATTGGGATGAGATACATGGTATAATACAACAAATATTTGGAATAAGTTATAAGAAGAAGCCAGAAATATATTTACTAAATATGACTTTTTTTTTTAAAGAAAGAGGATGAGAGTAGATTGTGGAGAATCTTCTTATACATGATAACATTAGCGAGATTGATTATAGCTAAATATTGGAAATCAAGGGAGAAACTAAGGGTAGATGAATGACTATGGAAATTAAATGAAATAAGGAAACTTGATATACTCTCATGTGTTATAGAGGATAAGAAAAGAGATAGGATTGAAAATGAATGGACACAAATAATGACATTCCTAGAGAAAAGATGGTGTTTAGATAAAGGCTGGTTTGCAGTAAATACATAAAGTAAATAGAGGAGAAATGTGAAGACCAGAATTGTGAAAATATATGTAGAAGGAGATCAAGGTTATGAGATGTTTATGAAAATAGATTATGGAGAATACAGGTAGGAGTACAATTAGAAAAGGAAAGAGATTGATGGATGTTGATTTTGGTATTTACCTTTCATTCTTTCTATTATTGTATTGGAAACCGAGCAAGAAACAGTTGGATTCAAAAAGAACCCAAAGAAACTTTGTTGAAGACAGGAAGTGAAGCAAGATAAAAATGAAGAATCAATCGTATATATATTTATGGAAAATTTATTTGTATATAGTGATTATGTAAAACTTAATAAAGATTATTAAAAACCAAAGAATTAGTGCAGTTTGACACTGTTTTAGCCGCCATGGCTCAGTTCTATGGATTTCTGGGATTTGTAATTTTGTGAAATATTTATTCTTTGTCAGGGTTCTGGTGCCACAACATACTACAAATTCCAGGATTCCATAGAATGAAGCCACAACAATTAAAGTGGTCTCATATTGCATTGATTCTACAATGTGGGAGTAGCCTTAGCAGCATGCCTGGCATGTCTCTTTTGTAGTGTTAGGGTGGGTGGATTTTCTGGTGAAGGAGATGGAATCTTTATGGATGATGCCAAACCTGGCCTAGCCAACCAGTCTAGGTTGGTGTAACCCCAACAGGACATTGCTGGGACGTTCCACCCAATTTATTAGGATTAAGTACTAAAACTAAGTTGGCCTCTTTCTCTACCATTAAGCTATGGATGATAGTTGCTTTACTGCAAAACCAGCAGACCGGAAGGCAGATTGACAGGGCAACCTAGAACTTAGTGAATGGAAGCAGGACCAAAACATAGAAAGATTTCTGATTTTTGGGATAAAACCCAACTTGCTCCATCCCGCATGACCAATCCCAGCTCCATATGTCCCTCTCCCTGAATGACACCAATAGGAGTACTGAGAGCAACACAACACCTTTCCCCACAACCTTTGGACCCACACAGTTACATGTAGAGTTGACCCTTCTTATACACGGATTTTTTATACATGGATTCAAGCATCCGCGGTTTGAAAATGTTCCAAAAAAGTATAAATTTCAAATATCAAACCTTGATTTTCCATTTTTATAAGGGACACCATTTTGCTATGTCATTATATTTAATGGGACTTGAGCATCCACGGATTTTGTTATCCACGGCGGATCTTGGAACCAAACCCCAGTGTATAACAAGGGTCCACTGTATACTATAACATACAACAGAGCCATTGACAAAATATAAAAGTACAATTATGTGAAAACATTTGCAGTGGGACCTCAGTATCTGTAGGGAATCTGTTCTGGACCTCCTAGTGGATACCAAAATCCATGGCACCTCAAGCCCTGTTGTCCCCAGTGGTGGCACATGCATGTGGCTGCACAACCATTAGGGACAACGGGACCACTATTGTTCCTAATGCTGGTGTGGCCACATGCACATGCCACCACTGGGGACAACGTGGGTTTGCCATCTGTGAATGCTTGAATCCACAGAAGGAAAGTCCACAGATACTGAGGGCTGAATGGATTTTAATTGCAAGTTCTATAAAGGGCCCAAAGCTTCACCAGTGGGCCTCTGGAGTATCCTTTTATAGTCTCCTTTCATCAATGTGTTACATAATTTGCATGGTCTTGGAGGTTTCTTGTACTCACAAAACACTATTGTTTTAGCACATGCAACTGCTTCCTCATCTATACTTTTTGGTGATACATTCCTCTTTATTGGTGATCACCCCATTTTCAAGGCCTATTCAGTCTACAAGTTTTGTGTTTAGTTTTCATGAAAACATCCAGTTCATTGTATGTTGTGGCTTTTTCTTTAATCACCATAGATTAGAACTTCAAAGCTGAGGATTAAGGCCTCTCTATATGTTCAGAATGTATGTCAGTTAGGTGGAACTAACCATTGCATTCTGTGCTTATAAGTCATTGAGAAGAAAACTTGATCTTTGACCCATAGCTTCCTTTATTTTGCAGTTCAGTCCCAGAAAATGAGATACATTTTTCCAATATAATTATTCTTTCATTCAATCATCATCTTAAGTTTTTGAAAAATTATGAATGAAATACATTGTGAAGTTTTTGGTTTACAACAAATACCAGTATTATTAAACCACTATTTTTCTGCTGTGGCATAAACTGAGTTGGTATTGTAATGTAGCTTTTATTAGTGCAGAACATTAAAAAGGGAGCGTTCTAAAGAGACTGGGGAACTACTTAGACACAGGAGTCTTGGCTCAGTGATGCAGAACTAAGATTTAAGTCATTTAGCATGGTTGTTAACTAATGGGATAAATATATTATGCAGAGGACACTTGACCTAACATATGACCTTTCATCCACAGACTGCTGTTATAACTAAACACACAAAATCTGAAAGCATAAAAAAGGACAGGAAATACTTCTGTGTTTACATAGCCAGCAAGACTTGGAGGAATCTGATGCAGAAATGGGAAGTGGCACTAACACATTCACAGTGCCTTCGAGCAATGTCTTGATTTATCATTTTCACTGGATACCAACATTAGTAAAGTAAAATAATACACCACAGGTCTCAGTATTTGACATATATACCATGAAAAAGAGGGTCACTTTTACATCCTATGAAAGTATAAATCTGTGAAGTATATAAGCTTGGTCATTCTTTATTCCTATTGAATTCAATGGTATTAACCTGTCTGCTTCAAACATTTTTCTAATCAGAAGGAAAAGATGGTCCAAATAATTATTTTTGTATGTTTGCAAATTGTAGATAGTTGTATCCAAAGACTATTGTAGTTATACTTTCCCAAATTCAGGTTTAATGATACCATTTGATGTTTTTTCAGTTGTTTCCTAAAAAGATTATAGGAATGAGAGGGTTTTTAATATATAGTCAGCCCTTCTTATATACACATCTTTTATACACGGATTCAAGCATCCACGATTTGAAAATGTTCAAAAAAAGTATAAATTTCAAATATCAAACCTTGATTTTCCTTTTTAGGGGACACCATTTTGCTATGTCATTATATTTAATGAGATTTGAGCATATACGGATTTTGTTATCAACGAGGGGTCCTGGAACCAAACTCCAGCGTATAACAAGGGTCCACTGTACACAAGCTGGATGGAAGAAAACTATATTTCAGTGAAAAGGTTGCTTGAAGACATCTCAGTCTATCTTTCTGTCTAGTTATCCATGTTGTACTGTTAACATTATTAATTTCAAGAAAGAGTTTTTAAAAATAACCCAAAATTACATTACAGTCAGCTCTCGGTATGGGGGATCCGAGTTCCCTCTGTGGATACCAAAATCCACAGATGCTCAAGCCTGTGTTGTCCCCAGTGGCGCTGCATGCACACAGCCACACTGCCATTACACATTCCCGTTTTCCCATTGTGGTGTGTACACGTGGCTGTGAAGCCATTGGGGACAGTGGAACTTAATGGCAGCATGGCCGAGTGCATGTGCCACCATGAGGGCTGTCCCTAATGGCAGCACAGCCACATGCAAATCCCATTGGACACAACATGGGCTTGCCATCCACAGATGCTTGAATTCATGAATGACAAGTCCATGGATACCAAGGGCCAACTGTATAGCATAGCTGTATATTTGTAGTTGTAGCATACAAGATCTGTCTATAAATCTTATTAACTATAGCATATTTCAAGTATTAGTATTGTGATTCTAAATTTTGAGATCCAGTATGATGTACTGTAGTAGTTTGAGTGTTGGACAACAACTCTGGAGATGGATTTGAATTCCCGCTTGTCCATGGGAACCTGTTGAGTGACCTTGGACAAGTCACACTCTCTCAGCTTCCATGGAAGGTAAAGGTAAACTCTCATTGAACAAATGTTGCCAAATATTGGGTTAGGGTCAACCAAAGTCAGAAATGGCTTGATGGCATACAGTAAAACCACAATCCAAATGTGGGCCTCATGAAGATCAAAGGTCAAGTTTGCCTCTAATCGCTCTCCTTCTTACCCTAGTGTCAGTTATTCAAATTCCTACAGGAAGATGGATTGCCTACCATCCAGGTCTATTTACAAAAATAGATTGACAAAGCCCCTGGTACAGCGTCCTTCAGTGGGCACTGATCATGTTCTGTTTAGCCATGCCAGTGTGTGCTGGCAGTGGTACTTGTGTGATTGACACCTGATGGCCTCCATTTTAATATCCCACAATGCCTTGGTATAGTGTTGGTGTCGATCTAGATTACCCAGCTTTGAAAACATGAGTATGTGAATTAACTGATGCTAAGAATATGTTTTGGTATTGTGATGTCAAACTGTCTTGTCCTCAGCAGATGCTTCAAGATTCTGCAAAGTGATTCTAGGTCTATATAGTGATTTGTACCAGGTTCATGAATTTCAGTCTGTGCTTGGAACACACCATCTGGAATGACTTCCCTATTATTTGCACATTGGCAGACAATTGGCATTGTTTGTGTATGCTGAGTAGTTTTAAATGAGTACGGACTCCTGCATATGCCAGATATCTTCTGTACACATGTCTGAGCACAATGAATATCTGAATTTGGTTGCATTATTCCCAGAGCTGAGTCAAAACACTCTTTCTACTTTCATTTTTTCTTTTAATGTCAAAACAATCTCTTTTGGTATTCAAATATCTATTTATGTTTTCAAGTGTGAAAACAATCATTCTTACCTGTTTCATATCAAATATAAAAATTTCAACAAGAAAACTGAACAGACAAAAATTAAGAACGATAACATCCAAAATCTACAAAGCAGTGTTACCTTTATTTGACCAACCAAAATACACAAAAGACATGATTTATAACATCTGTATATCATCATCATATTTTTTTTCTTTGCCTATTTTGGGCATTTTGTTTGGCTTAATAATCCTATTATCAACAATCTTGTTATCAATAGCCTGGACAGTGGTTCTAATAGCTGCATAATATATACTGCTTGGGCAGAGGGTGGAAGCAATGGGTGTGGAATTGCCAAGAGACTAAGGGAGTGGCTGGTTTGAAGTAAGAGAGGTTTAGTTGTGTGTTGTCTTGGGTGTTGAATGTTGAATCCAAACTGTACTTTATCAAAAAATTTATTTAGCTGGGTACTGATATGTAGATAGTATTTTATAATTGGGTGTTTTGTGGGTTTTGGATGCTATGGCATTCGCTATATGGCCAACACTGATACCCCTAGATAAGTTTTAAACAAAAATTAAATTCAATTTGTATCTATTACTGTACTTACCAAAATTAAATTTACCAATGTTGTTGTTGTTGTTGTTAAATGCCATCATGTTGACTTCAGGTTATAGTTATCCTATGAATGACAGACCTTCAAGTCATCCTGTTATCAATAGCCTTGCTTGGGTCTCACAAATTCAGGGCAGCCATGGAGTTCTTGATTGATTCCATTCATCTGTAATGTGGTCTTCCTCTCTTCCTACTGCCTTCTACCTTACCAAGCATTATTATTTTTTTCTAATGAGCCCTGTCTTTTTGTGTAATATCCAGAATACAACAGTCTCATTAAAGACAAATGGACAAGATTGCATTCACTGTAATGCTTCCCTCTTTCATAGAAGGAAGTAAGAAAGTTATTTTGTCTGCAAAGCTGATCTGAATGCTAAGAAGGTAAAAATATTATCAAAAAGCATTCACTTGCATTAGGTTCAAAACTTGCAAAGACAAAACAAAGAATTAAGTATAATAACTAACATGTGGAGCAAGGGAAGCGAAGCAGTGGGATAAATTGAATATTGCCAGTCTCTGCTGCCTCATGGGTGGTACTCTGAGAAAAGGAGGAGCTGGGAAAAGGCAAACAGGAACGATACAGAAAAGCTCATTGAGGTAGAGGAATGGTGTGAAGCTTAGATTTTTAGGAATAGATTTAAACAATGTTAAAGCAAATAATGCCCTTTGGGAAAGGGTCTGCACTATTTTTATTTTCTTTGGCGTGTTACAGACCGCCTGAAAGTGGTGGTCTGCTGCCGCCTCCATTTCCGCCACCAGGAAGCTGCAGCCTCCAAATGGGGAGGCTTCCTGGTGGCAGAAAAAGAAGCCGCAAAAAGCGGCTTCTTTTCGGGCCGCGCTTGCGATGCACAAGTGCGCAAATGGTGCACTTGTGACGTTGCAAGGCAAGGGCGATGTGCAGACGCTAAGCATCCAGCACGTAAAAATGGCGGCGCCCGTGTGTATAGGCGGGTGCGGAACGGGCCATAGTTCCTTGATAAATATGGGTTGCATTTAGATATAATCCTGTTGTCAATAGCTTGGATGGTAGTTCTAGTAGTCGCATAATATATACTGCTTAGGTGGAGGGTGGAAGCAAGGGGTGTGAAATTGTCAAGGGACTGAGGTGCTGAGAGGGAATATCAGGTTTGAAGTAAGAGAGGTTTAATTGTGTCTTATTTTGTGTTGTATTCTGTATTGCATGTTGAATTCAAACTGTACTTTATCAAAAATCTTATATAGCTGGGTGCTGATATGTAGGTAGTATCTTTATAAAACTAATAAACCAGCTGGTAGTGAGAGGATAGTGAGAGGTTTAACTCAAGCACTCTCCCCACTGAATCCAATTCTAGAACCTTCAGCAGTTCACTGTGATACTTTCATAGATCACTTCACAGATAAAACACCTCAGATAAGAGCTGACTTAGATGCTGTCACTGTAGCAGAAGTTGACATTGGGATGTCCAATGACTCTGTGAGTAGGATTAGACTGGATCAGTTCCAATTGGTGAATACCACTGATGTAGACAATCTGCTGGGGCAAATAAGGAAGACAGCTTGTCCTCTCAATCTCTGTCCTTCCTGGCTAGTTGCCCAGGGAGGAGCTGCAATTAGACTTCAACTACAATATATTATTAATGCATCTTTCAGGGAGGGAGGTTTTCTATCCTATTTAAATGAAGTGGTCATACAACCACTTCTAAAAAAGCCCTTTCGGGACCACCTGGACTGCAACAACCACAGACCAGTTTCAAATTTCCCTTTTCTGGGCAAGGTGATTGAGAAGATAGTTGCCTTTCAACTCCAGGCAGTCTTGGATGATACAGATTAACTAGACCCATTTCAAATTGGCTTCAGAGCAGAATATTAAGTTGAGACTGCTATGGCCACCTTATTGGATGATCTTCACCTGAGCATCAGAAGGGGGCATGTGTCCCTGCTGGTGCTCTTGGACCTCTCAGCAGCATTCAATATCATCTGCCATGGTATCCTTCTGGAAAGGCTGTGGGATTTGGGATTTGGAGGCACTGTACTTCAGTAGTTCCAGACCTATCTCTTGGCCAGGTTCCAGATGGTGGTGCTTGGAGATAGTTGCTCCTCAAAAAAAGGAGCTGTTATATGGCATATTACAAGGTGCCATTCTACTGCCAATGCTATTCACCTCCTACATGAAACCACTGGGAGAGATCAACTGGAGGCATGGGATGCTATCTGTATGCTGATGACACCCAATTATATTTCTCCATACCTTCAAAAACAGCCTCAGTTAAGGACAGCACATAACAACAACAACAACAGGATTTATTTATATGTCGCCCAATCACTGGAAATCCAGGCTGCTTACAACAGAGGGGATAATAGACGGTTCCCTGCCCTCAGGCTTACAATCTAAAAAGACATGACACAAAAGGAGAAGGGAATGGTGAGGGGGGGAAGGGATCAGGTCCAGCATTCTTCTCTCCCTCTGTAGACCCTCTGGACCAAGGCAGATGGACTGGAGGGCTCTTTTTCTTAATCGAGGCTGGGCCCCAGGGCATTGGGCATGTCCTTTCACTCCCTCCCAGACCAGAAAATGGAAGGAGGGAGAGGAGGGCTTTTCCTCTGAATGAATGCCTGGAGGAGGTAATGGGTTGTAAGAGGAAAAACAAATTGAAGCTGAATCCAGACAAGACAGAAGTGCTTACTGTCAAAGGTCCTAACATGGGTTTGGACCTGAAAGACTGTGTTCACGGTTTGGGGATGCTTCTGGATCCATCTCTTCAAAAGACAGCTCAGGTAGATGCAATGACCAGGAGTGCTTACTATCAGCTCTGGTTAATATACCAGCTGTACCCCTTCCTAGAGTTGCAAGACCTAAAGATAATAGTGCCTGTGCTGGTAATCTGAAGGCTTGACTTCTGCAATGTGTTGTACTTTGGGCTACCTCTGTACCAAGTTCAGAAACTTCAGCTAGTTTAAAACATGGCAGCCAGATTGATTATTGGGACATCCAGGAGTGATACATTACACCACTATTAAAATCACTCCACTGGCTGCCAATATATAATTTACCCCATACACTCAGGTCCTCTAGGGGACATTTACTCCAGTCATCCAGGACTAGGTTGGCAACTGTCACCCAGAGAACTTTTTCTTCAGTCGCCCATAGACTGTGCAACAACCTGCCGGAAGAGATTTGACAGCTGAATACACTGCCTGAATTTAAAAGAACTTTAAAGACCAGTTTCTTCAGGCAAGCTTATCCAGATGATATTTAAATGGTGAATTTTAAATGATGAATTTTAAATGTGAATTGTTTTAATATGTGTACATTGTATTTGTCATTTTACATTGATGTGTATTTTAACTGACATTTTTAAACTGATGTGGTGTGTCTGTTAATTGTTGTTGTTCCCCACTTCAATCCAAGGGGAAAGAAAGGTAAGATATTATAATGATAATAATGATAAATAATAATAATAATGTTCACTTTCCCCCTTACTAAGTAATCTTTTGATATTGTTTGCATTTTCCTATATTATAGCTTTAATGTTTTAACAGAATACAAGAAAGGCAAGATATCTATTTCAAAAAAATAAAATAAATCAATTTTGTGGAAATTTACTATTGATATATTATTTCTGTTCCTAAATTCAATTGAAAGAGCATTGGGCCTGTCACTGTGTATTTGCCATAATGCAGAAGTTGGAAATAATGCTGGTTCGCGATAGTGGAAATGCATAAAAATGGCATGAGACGGTATATGAATGTTGCATATTTTGTAGTTTTATAACATTAAAAGCAGTTAAAAGAATTATGTACACTTGGTTTTTGTGGGGTTTTCAGGCTACGAGGCTGTGTTCTAGAAGAGTTTATTCCTAAGATTTTGTCAGCAGCTGTGGCTGGCATCTTCAGAGAATGCTGGCATGGAAGAGAATGGGATATATATACTGTTGGTTGAGACGAAGCGATTTGCATGTTAATCTGTGTATTGTTCTGTTGCTGAATGGTAAAGCCTCAGGGTGTCTATTTAATTAATGACCCACTGTCTTTTGGGAACCCCTGCCCCCTCACCCTGGATGGTTTTCATTTACATTTGCTGGGTCTTGATTTTGGTGTTTCTCAGGAGTGGTAGCCAAACTTTGGCGTGGTACATACCACCAACAAGCAGCGTACCAGTGGAAATTCTAGGGTTAGGGCAACCGCACAGTCCCTAACCCTAGTAAGTGTGGGCGGCATAACAATGGTGGAGCCCTGTGTACACAGGCCCCACCATTGTTATGTAAGCACCGCGCAGCATCCGCACGTTGCTGCACGGCACTTACGTAACTACTGCACTAGTTACGCCACCCCTGCCACTCAAAAAGAACCAGGTTTTTCCGGGTTCTTTTTCCTTCATAGGGAAGTTGTGCGGTTTGGCAGCTGCGGCTTCCCTCAGGAGGAAATTAGGCCTCTGGCAGGCTGCCCTTTTTGGGTGGTCTGTCTCTCACCTTTGTTTACTTTAAGGGTTTCTTCTTTCCTGTTGAAGTTGTCCAGGTGTTTATGGAGTTCAATGGCTTCCCTGTGCATTCTGACCAGACAGTTGTTGGCATGTTCCAGAATTTCAGTGTTTTTAAACAGCATTTTATGCCCAGGATGGTTTATAATATGTTCTGCTACTGCTGATTTTTCTGGCTGACCCAGTCTGCAGTGTCTCTCATGTTCCTTGATTCATGTTTGAAAACTGCATTTCATGCTCCCTATATAGACTTGTCCACAACTACATGGTATGTGGTATACAAGTTAAGGGTTACTCCAGCTCAGACATCAGAAGATCTGCCAAATCCAGAAAAACCCATAGGAGTGAAAACAAACAACCACCCAAACGGAAGGTATGTTGACCATAGATCAAAGGAGTCATAGACAGAATAGGGAAACTGGTAAGGAAACACAACTTCAAAATAGTCTATAAACTAACCAAGAAAATCCAACAAATGCTGCACTGTGAACAAGAGAGACCCTCTCATGGCCACAGGAGTTTACCGAATAAACAGATGCTGGATGGCCATCTGTCGGAGATGCTTTGTTTGAAAGTTCCTGCATGGCATGGGGTTGGACTGGATGACCCTTGTGGTCTCTTACAACTCTACAGTCCTATGATTCTATACTGTGCAGCTGCAGACAAGTGTACATAGGGACCACCAAGTGCAGTGTTCAAACACGAATCAAAGAACATGAGAGACACTGCAGACTAATAGAAACTAATAGATTTTGTTTAAGTCCCATCAATTTACTTTAGGTAAGAGTGATTTTGGATTTACACTTACTATAGCAATTAATTGATTGATTGAAAGGCAGGCAGCTAATGAACTGATATTATTTAATTGCCAAAGGTCCAGGAAAGAGTAAACTCATGTTTTGATTATTAATTAAGATTCTAATATCTGAAAGTCTATTTTGTGGGGTTTTTTTTTTAAAAAAAATAGATCCCAGTTTCTCTTACTCTCCATGAAATGGTAAAATACATGAAAAACTGAGCTCTCCCAAAGCTCTCGATCATTCTCCACTTCATAGTGAAGTGAACACATAGAGAGATATAAAACTGCAGGAGACTGGAACATGCTGTTCTTAAGAGGAAGTGCAGAGATGCAAAATGGTATTAGATAAATCTTTAAAATGCTGCTGATATTTAAAATCATTACAGAGAGCAAATTATGACTACCATTCTAACATCAGCAGCCATGTTCTTAAGGCAGATGCATTAAGGTGGATCAAAATCAATTGAATTTTGTCAAGGGAATGCATTTATCAACATTTGTTCCAGGAAATATACTTGCAGTAAAACAAGGACAATATTTAGTGAAATGGATATAAGATGTGCTTGTGTATATATAATTTTAAGCAGGAGCATGATCCAGAGAACACACAGCTCCTATCTTTTTTGTCTGTGTCAAGAAATGCTATACATGCACAGTTGTAGTTGGATGCTGCATACAGGGAATGAATTGGTACAGATGTATACATGGGATTTTATTTGCCTAGTATATTCTTGGTTGCTGCTGAGCAATACATTTTTTAAAAATTCGAAATTGTTAAAAGAAAACCTTCCTAAGTATTGGAAATTCCTCCCATTTCTACGCAGCTGTAATATAGAAGTTACAACTGCATTACAAATGCATCAATGAGAAAGAAATACAAATGCTACATTTATCTAAGTGAAGGAAAGCTTGTGAATGTTATGAATCTTAATAAAGTTGGTACTTGGATGACATCATTTAAAAAAATCTGTAGTCGCCCTGAAGCGAACTGTTTGCCTATCAAATCCTGTCACTATATAGAAAACTATAAGAATGGCAGCAGTGTTGTTTCAAGCAGAGGTGGAAACTCATAGGGGGGGAAATACACAAAGTGTATCAGTTTTCAATGTTGGGTCTTTTATTTACAGATTTCAGAATCTGTAGACTAATATCCTATTGTTTCTTAGATTGTATGCCATAGGCAGGTTTACTCTTTTATATTTATTGTTTTATGTACAGTGCTGTGCAAATCTACAGCGCTATATAAATAATAATAATAATAATAATAATAATAATAATAATAATAATAATATAAAAGTGAAGAATTGTGTTTCCAGAGGCTACCAAGAGAATGAGTACTCACAAGGCAGGTACCTCCTACCTTGCTTTAAAACAGAAATTGTGTATGTGTGTGTAATGGTGATAGGAGGACGTAGCCTAGGAAGGTTTTGGAGAGCGATAAAACTAACCCCCAAGCTTGCCAAAGTTGACCACTCCTCTCTTATAGCAACATCCTGCATTGATTCTGTAAGAAGCTACTTAAGAGAAAAATGAATTTCCTCTATGAATATCATTTGCATTTCAGAGAAAACTTCAAATTCTCTATCTGCACATACAGTAGGGTGCTTTCTGTGCTGAGTATAACATTAGAAATGTCCAGCTAATCCATTCATGTTCTGCAGCTCCATTCCATTACTAGTCACTAGGCGAATGAGAATCTGCTGTGTGGAGACCCTTACACAGTGCAGCAGTATGTACACTGGATCAAATGACTTTGGGAGATTCCCAGGGAAATGAATTTCCAAGTAGCGAGTAACCTCCAAGATTACTTTCCTATGCACTTTTTTTTTGTCTGATAAGGGTGTATGATTTAAAAGTTAATAGAGTACACTGAATTAAACTGATTTAACAGCCAGATTTTCAGTAATCTACAGGAAATTGCATGCTCTTTTGTTTCTCATTTAGTATATTTTAGGGGATTGGGGTTTATAACTTTGGCTTCATTTTTATGCATAAAGGATAGACAATCTGTCAGGGATGGGGAATTTGCCTATGAATACAGCATCTGAAATCTCACAATCTGCATACTGGCTACTAACTGTACAATATGAAAATAAATTTCTCTGAAGACAACATCTGCTCTGCCTGGGGAACTTTTGTCTGTTTGTTCTTGAAATTAAAAAAGTAGTAAAGAACTATTTTTATTAAGAAAAAAACAAGAATATTCCCATTTGCTTTTTACTTCTTAATTGTATCCTCCTTTACCTTATAGGTTTTTCTTTATGGATACTGTGGCGGGATACAGACGGGCAAAAAGAGGTGTGTTCATGACGTCATGAAGGTATAGCCTTCAGACGGCCCTTACCTGAATGCCGCCATGAACACGCCCCAAGCGGGAAGAAGTGGCATTAAAAAGGTGCTGCTTTTCCCCGCTTCTTTTCTTTTCTTTTCTTTTCTTGGGTATGATGGACATAGTGGATATTTCTCTGGCGCACTAGTATGTAGTCAATGAGGTGCCAGTGTTTGGATCGAGGATGCATCCAGGTTGTCTTCAGGCTATCTTTCTGCTGAAAGATAGTGCTTGCAATAGTCAGCTGCTGTTCTGCACAAAACTCTAGCAGGGGGTGTCCGTTATCATTACAGTTTCCAACACCAAGCTTGCTTAAAACACCTTTCCAGGCTTCAAAGTTCTTTCCTTCGCTGGCATTGAAACCACTAAGGATAATGATTTTGTCTTCTGCAGGGACTTTTTGTATACAGTGGCGTAGGTCTGAGTAGAATTTGTCTTTCTCCACATGGTCGGCTTGCATAGTTGGGGCATATATACTGAAGAGAACAACTTGTGGGAGGCGTAAGGAGATAATGTGATCAGAGTGTCCTGTTGGCAAGGTTTTAAGTTTGGAAGCAATGGAGTTTTTGATCATAAAGCCTACACCTGAAAGATGTTTTTCATTTTTGGGTTTGCCAGACCAGTAGAGTGTGTAGCCAGCACCATGATCTTTAAGGCTGACTTCCTCATGGAGACGAACTTCACTAAGAGCAGCAATGTTAAGTCATGACAGTTCATGGGCTATTAGAGCAGAACGATGCTCAGGACGTCCACTATCTGCAGAATCTTGCATGTTTTTGATGTTCCAGCATGCAAACGTCAGTCTATTTGCACCTTTGGAGGCTGGTGTGTGCCTGCTTGCTCCATATGGAGAGGGGCCTTTGTTTGACCGCATCAGAAGATGCCCGTTGGCTGCGGAAAGCCAACTGGGTAGGTGGGGATGAGCTTTCTTTAGGCCACCTTTTCTAGGCCTCTCTCCATATGGAGCAAGCAGTGCTCTCCTTAAAAAAGGCTGCTTGGTCATTCAGGATGCTGCTGAACAAGACTGCCATCCCCTGGGTCAGTCTCAAGCGACCAAAGTCCTGAACCGCCTGCATGCAGGGTTGGGTCTGCAGCTTCCAGTGCATCTTTACATCTGCCGTTTCGTCCCTCGGCTATCACTACAGGGCTTTTTCAGAAGTTAGATGTATCCTTTGAGCCTGTGCAATGGGTTTTCTGGTGGAGCGCAGCGTGCACAGAACTGGCCTCACCCTTTAAACCAGAGGTTTGTCTGCTGAGGCCTTGACAAGCATAGACAGTGCAGCAAGGTCCTCGGGTTGTAGGTTTGATTAGAGTTTCCTTCTCTTAGATGGTTGACCTTACAGGGTTAGACGAGCACCATCTGCCCAGGCTTGAGATTAGAGTTTTCCTTCTCCTAGGATGGTTGCCATAGGGCTAGAGAGCCCATCCTGCCCTTTGGTGCTCTTGGTCACACCCTTTGGTTGTGACCTGTCTGGCATGGGAGGCCCTACCGGTGGCTATTATGCCACCGCCAGCATAGCTCACAATTTCATTAGGATACACAAGCCTCTCCCCCACGACAAGGTTCATAGTCTCCTTACATATACCATCATGCTATTTCACATGCAAGCTTTTCTAGAATGGATGTAGAAGACATGCATGCAAACTGATATATGAATTTTCATGCAAATTTTGTATTAATTTTGCCATCTTCACAAACTAATAGAAAAGAGGGTCAAAAACACAATTGCACTTTGATAAATGAGAAATTTGGCAAGATCAGCATCGAATCACCCTTTTCTATTGTTGCAGTTCCATACTCATTAGAGTTTGTTCTCCAACCACACACAAAAAAAGAGTTGGCACTTTATATCCATGGATTCTTTATCCATGGATTCAACCATCATGGCCTGAAAATATTCACACACACACACACACACACACACACACACACACACACACAAACACAAACACACACACACATATTCCAAAAAGCAAATCTTGATTTTGCCATTTTATATAAGGAACGTCATTTTACCATCCCATTAAATTTATTGGGATTTGAGCATCCAAGGATGTTGGTATCCATGGGAGATTTTGGAATTGAACCCCAGCATATACCAAAGATCACTATTCGTCACAAAGGGGCTGAACAGATGGCCTGGAAAATCCAGCTTCCAGGAGGTTTGGGGGCATGGTGTTTTGACACCGCACGGCCCCAAGATGCTCAGAAATCACCCACCATTCAGACAGGGGCAACTTGAAGCTGCTCCAGGGGTGTGGTGTTTTGATGCTGCATGCCCCTGGAGCAGCTTGAACTGCCTGCCCCTTTACTAGCCCAAATAGGAGCAGATCTTTTCTACTCCTATGGACCAGCATCAGAGAGGATTGGGGCCATGGCATGTGGTTGCCACAACTCTGGGGTGAGCAGCTCTGGGGTGGCCCCAATCCACCCTTTTGGGGAGGTCTGTTATGGCCCTAATTTTCTTGGATTTCAGTCTTTTATTTCAAACGTCTGCACTGAACAGCACCAGAATGGAATCCCAGTGAAATACAAATGCTACACATTTTCATTCAGTGATGTCAATGGAATGTAACATTACACAGAAAAGAGATTTCAGATGTGATCTAAAATGACTACCAACAAAATATCACCTGCAGAAACTGAAAAAGGAATTACAAGTAAACTGTTTGTTTCTTCTCCCCCAGCTGCAGATGAATGGGAGAAAATGTATGTTCCTAGGATAACTTCCAAAGCTTTCAGATAAATGGCATTTTATACCTTTTATACCTTTTTCAAATGATAATTGTGTGGTGTGTAGAAGTGGAACCTTGAAGAACAACTAAGATACAACAGTACCATATTGCAGTTTCAATTGTGGGATTGGAAGATATGATGTCATCTGATAGCTGTTTTAAGATTACTGTCTAGTTTTGAGAGTGAGCACATATTTCTCATATTCATTCTAAACAACCTTAAACATTTAAGAAAAGAAGTAAGGACTGCAGCAAAAGTTTACAAATCCATTAGCAATCCAGAAAGGAAGTAGGAACTGCACTCAAATGAACCATTTATATGTTTAGTCCTTGTTACCTTTCACTTCAAAGTCTGGAAAAGGCACCAATATTTATATTTTGGTATTATGCAAATACACCTAAACTGAATAAAGTAATTACAGATCAATCAAGTAAAAGGCACCTTAATATGCAATATAAGTTATTTATAAGGACAAAGTCCTACACATTCACAGAGAAGCAAGACCCAAAAGGAGCTTACTCCCAAGTATGCTAAAATTCAAAATTATTCACAGCTGCTGGCAAAATGTCAGGAATAAACTCTTCTAGAACACAGCCTCATAGCCTTAAAAACTCATATAAAACTATGGATGCCTGGTGTGAAAGCCTTCAACTTCTCATTATGTACACAATTAGTGTCTATTGCCCAGTTTCATGAAGCCTAGGCCATGTCTATACAGGCTGAATAAAACAATGTCACCTCATTTTCACAGTGAGTAATCCAGATGATGCACAGGATTATTTGGACTAAATAGGCCTTTTCAGTGCCTCATAGCTTTATCTGGGTCAAAAAGAGTTAGAAATTATTTTGGATTGTACTGAAATTCCAGATAGTTGCACTCCATAGTGACATTGGTGTGGTCAGGCAAGTTTGGTGTGTGTTGCCAATGCATGTGCAGCCATGAGATCTGTTGTGAGGAGTTAGATCAGGTTACCCATTCCCTCTTCCTCCCCTTACCTCACTGTTGCATTTGTTTTTAGTGTTTTTACTTTTCTAATTTTTTTTCATTTGTCTAGACACGTCATTAGTCACCACTTTCATATGAAGAAGGTCAGTGTTATAGTAATTGAACATTCCCTGTATCATATGAAGATTAAGTTTCAGTTTGTAAAAAAAAAAATTAAAAAGGAGGAAGGAGGAATGTGGGCAAACATAGGTAATTTTATTGTGGAATTGTTTCCTTGGTCGGCCTCTTTCCCATTTATCTGGGAGTCAGTTTCTGAATCGAATCCATGATTTGGTTCAGTAGCAAAGCATGGTTCCTACAGCAGTTTACACCAATCAAGCTTTGCTTGAGAGAGTGTGACACACACACATACACACACACTCCCTTCTTCCAAGGTCCCTGAGGAAGCACATACCCTCTCCATAGCCTCTCCATTGAAGAGCCCCTTCTCCAGTCACTTGTGGGCCACCTGGGTAGCTCTGAGCTGCCCCATCAAGGGGAGCCAGCAGGAGAGCCAGCAGGAAGGTGCCCCCATCAGGGAAGGAGAGGGCAGGGTGCTGAGGCTGGGGTCCAGGTAGCTGGCGGCCCCCAAGCCCCCCTCCACCAGCACCTGGTAAAACTCCTGGCACAAGCCCTCTGGCCATCAGCCAGATGGCCCTTCTCAATCCAGGAGCACCTTGGCTGAGACAGGAGAGGCAAGGCCAGGGCAAAAAGAGGCATGGCCGGGGTGGAAGGAAGAAGGCATGGCTGGGGCAGAGAGGCCAAGGAAGCCGGGGAAGGCCAGGGGCTGGAGAGGCAGGGGATACCAGAGAAAGCCGGGAGCTGGAGAGGCTGGGGAAGCTGGACTGCCAGGGCAGATTCAAATCCGCCTGGCTCCCATTTGGGCTGAATTGATTTATTTCAGAATAAATTGATTTTGCCCAAAAGACTCTGAAAAAAACAGTGGGTCAAAACCATGCCCCCCCCCTTTCCGAATTGCTTCAGCAATTCAGATTAAGTGGGAACCATGGTGGTTTAAACTGGATCATACAGAATCACGATCTGGTTTAAATCATAGTGGGAATGAGGTCACAGTATTGTAACTTCTTCTAACAGCAATTCCCAAAAATGAGCATTTTAAAGGTCTTTGCTTCTGACATGTTATGGTGTTATGCCCTTAGGTCAGTAGCATCTGAAGGTGGAACACAGAAACTAAATAGAATTAAAACACTCTTTTGGAGGGGTTGGGGCCTGGGACCCATTCATACGATACTATTTTAGTGCTATTATTCAACTTTAACTGTTTTGGTTCCATCCTATGGAATCCTGGCATTTGTAGTTTGGTGAGGCACAAGAGTGCTCTAGCTGAGAATTCTAAATACCTCTCCCTAAACTACCCCTTCCAAGGTCCCATAGGACAGTATCATGGCAGTTAAAGTGGAATAACAGTGTTCTGATTGTGCAGTGTGAATGGATTTCAGACCAACTTTAAGGATAGACTTCAGCTGCAGTCTTCTCAGTGCAATTGCTAATGGTTCATTTGGAAGTCAAATGACAGTGGAAAAAATATAATCTTAAAACTGTGGAGAGCTGCTTGACATTATTCTGGTAACTAAACTTGAATGAAGATGTGTTTTGACATTAAGTGAAGCGGGACATTGATAGAAACTGATGAGGCCAATATCAGAAAAACAGGAACTGCATAAAGACACCCAGGAAATTAATGAGTTCCATGTATGAAACACAGGTGGGATACAGACGGGCAGGGGAAGACGTCTTGGAGGTGTATTCTGCTGAATACGGAGCCTCCAGACCGCCCGCCCCGGGGGCGTGGCTCAGGTGTATGGGGCTTCCACATGGGGGGCGGTGAAGACGTCTCACCTGGGGCCGTTTCTGACCTGCAGTTTCTATACCGCCGCCTCGCAGGATGCCGCAAAAAGAGAGGCAGCTTCCTCATGGGCGGCCAAAAACAGGGCTTTTTTTTTTCTTTTGCCGGCTGGCAAAACTCAACACTCAACACTGTGAGTAGAAAAGGTCTGTGGCAGATCCTGGAACGACTAGGATGCCCCCCCCCCCAAAAAAAATTCCTCCAAATGATCATTCTGCTACATGAAGGCCAGCAAGGTCAAGTCAGATATGGTGATGCTCTCTCGGAGCCCTTTCTAATAACTAATGGTGTGAAACAAGGTTGTGTTCTCGCTCCAACTCTATTTACAATCTTCTTCAGCATCATGCTCCAAAGGGCTATGGCAGATCTCGAAGAAGAAAACGGCATTTATATATGCTACCGTACTGATGGTTTAACTTAAGCCACCTGAGGGCTCGCACTAAGACTCTAAACTATCTAGTCCGCGAGTTGATTTTTGCTGACGATGCTGCCCTCGTTGCCCATACAGAAGCAGCTCTGCAATGCCTAACATCTTGTTTTGCTACAGCTGCAGGGTTCTTCGGGCTGGAAGTCAGCCTGAAGAAAAAGGAAGTTCTCTACCAGCCAGCACCACAGGAAGAACACTACCATCTGCACATCACTGTAGGCAAATCTGTGCTGAAGCCCATCCAGCAGTTCACCTACCTGGGAAGCATCATCTCCTCAGATGCCAAGATTGATAAAGAGATCGATCACAGACTGGCAAAGGCATATAGTGCATTTGGAAGGCTTCACAAAAGAGTCTGGAGTAACAAACACCTGAGGCGAAGCACAAAAATCAGTGTGTATAGAGCCATTGTACCATCTATTCTCCTTTATGGGTCTGAAACATGGGTCACCTATCACCAACACCTATGACTCCTTGAACGCTTTCATCAGTGCTGTTTACGCACA